>NC_048583.1:25282916-25382916 GCF_013265735.2 Oncorhynchus mykiss | reverse complement strand
TGCACTAGTCAGGTTAGTATAGGTAACAGTACATTACATTACTTCCAAAGGCATTATAGTACCGTAGAAGTACACCAAACTGAAGAAAAATAAAAACCACACGGCATTCCCTCCAAGTAGGTTTTAGTAAGACTTTTAGTGCACAGACATTGAACAGAGTACTGGACGTGTTTTCAACATGGCTGGTTGATGAGAGAGAACTGGCGGATTCAGACAAACTGACTAGGGTCCCGTTCTCTCATATTGAGTGGCTCTGTAACAGTGCTATTACATGGTATGTACTACCTGTACACAGGCACTGTCCACAGTGTAGGTATATGTTCTTAAATAGCAGTTACAATGACTATAACAATGTTATTTGATTCTAGTTATATGTGAGGAATTGTTAGTGTATTTGCCAGTCTTTTACATTGTGCAAGCCACAACCTTATTCAATATGTAAATACTGTGGAACAAGATGTAGCTAGCTATACACTGTAAATCCATTGTGCCTGTTCATGTCAGCCCCATGTGAATACACAGTTTTAGAGCCACCAGAGGTTAATATGAAGTGCGACCCGGGTGTAAGCTCTCACATTCTCCCTCCTCTCCGCTCCTTGCTCTAGCCAAAACCAGTCTAATGTACAGAGACACTGGGGAAGAGTTACCACATGGGAACAACATGGACAGGAAAGAAGATCCGAGATAAGAGACAAAACATTTTATAGCAAAGTGGTGCACATAGCTAGGATATGTGTTTTTGTTATATAAATGTTGGTGTGGAAGTGTCCAGATAAGTCCAGGGCTGTGTTTCATTCCAGAAAGGTGTTCCCCTTCCCCTCTGCCCTCGCCCACTGCCCTTCACGGAACCAAGACAACGGGTCAGACCCTATCCAGTTCTGTCGAAGAGAGTGAGCGAGGGAATATCGGAGGATGCAATCTATGTGGAATGAAAACGCAGCCTAAATGAGAACTTGAGGCTCACCACCTTCTACAGACTCATCCCATGTTTTTGCACGTTCATTTAAAAGGGAATGCAGTCTCTACTGTGCAGTAGTGCAAAACCAATTCAGTGGGAATCGGGACAATATTCCCACCGGAAACGGAAAACCATGTGAAAAAAAGATAACTGCAAATAAACTGGGTTTAAGTGCAATTTTCTTGTGCAAGACCATAATGAAACAGAAAAAGTAGTAGAAATAGAACAAAATCATAGTAGGCTAAAAGTGCATTTATTGTGTAATGCAAAGTGCAGCGGAACTTAGATTTATGCAAGATAAAATGATTCACTTCATGTTTTTCTTCTTCTACAGGCAGCAAATTAGCTACAGACATCGATTTTTTTCCAGTAACCTGAAATAAATCTATCCATAAATAAGTAGAAATAATACAAGCAAGTCATAAGTGATGATTGTTAGCATTATGGCAAGTCAGCTCCTCAGTTTAAATCTATATTCTATTAATCAACCTGAACACATTCTCAGGGGAAACATATATTAATATTGCTCAGCCGGGCCAAAATACGGCCTAAAACCCCTCGGAGTGGACTTTTTGATATGTATAAATGTCTCTAAAATACCAACAGTCTCCGGCCTGCATTCATTGCATGTAAAAAGCTGCTGTCGCATTCTAATGAAATTAGCTGTCAGACTGTCGTAATCTCAGATTGAATGTAGGCGACCGTTTCTTTAATTAGTGTGCTAATCACACTGGTATATCAGGGAGCATCCACACTCTGGGACTAAAAGCATCTGAGGCAGAAGGGGGATGGTGTGTGTGTGTGTGTGTGTGTGTGTGTGTGTACATGCGGGTCTGCCTTTCTGGTGTATACACGTGTGTGTGTGTGTGTGTGTGTGTGTGTGTGTGTGTGTGTGTGTGTGTGTGTGTGTGTGTGTGTGTGTGTGTGCGTGCGCGTGCGTGCGGCGACCCACGGTGCGAGACTTAATGGATTCTTCTCTGACGCTGCCCAGACAGGCGGGAACAGCAACGCTCTCCGTCTAACAACATTAGCATAAAACAAGTACACGGCTCGATACAGAAAAACAAGATCTGCAGACATAATTATACAGGCCGGCTAATGTTTTATTTATGCAAAAGCTCTCCATCGCAATCATTAGTCTGTCTCCCTGCCTGCCCGCCTGCCTGTGAAGTGAGGGTACGCCGTAGCACTAGCAACCGCTACCTATTATTCTCCAGAAGTGAACCATTTTATAACAAGCACATAGCCAGCCACAGAGAAGCTTTCAATACCTGGCCATGTTTGCAGTGGATTGTGCTTAAATGTACACTGTGCTAGGTGACATCATCATACACAGCGGAGAGACTTCTTGCTTTACCACCAACAACATCAGACTTTAAATCAACCAAGACTGCTATTGACTCGACCTAATTGCGCTCTACCTTGAGGCATGCCAAAATGTGGAATCTTGGCAAATTACAATGTTTTTGCTGTTGATTTCTGTAAACAGGAAGTCACCCCGCTGTATATGATGACGTCATCTTGCTGAGAGTATCTTTAAGCCAAGGCATTATTCTTTAGTGAGTGGTGACACATAACATTACACACAGCATCTTTGGGCCAAGCTCAGAATGGAATTTGAACCTTCTACCTTGTAGGTCAGCTTTGGTGAAACCAACTTTGTTAGCGAAAAGAACAGAAAGTGAAAAACGATAAAATAAGGTTAGTAGGTGGCCAATGACTGTCGGTTAATAAAGCAAGCGCTTTACTAACATAGACATGCCCTTTAACCTCTCTAAGGAAGGGGTCAGGGGTCAGGGCTACACTACCATGACAACCAAACTATAAGGAGACATGAAACAGATGGGAACAGTACAGAGAAAACATGTAGGTGAAGATGGTTATGGATTGGAGGTTTTTTGGGCCTATTGAGACACATTGTATATTGTCACATCAACAAATGAAGGCCTATTTGGAAGGGCAATTGCACCATCGGTTTAGCTACATGTTTACCTGTTTAGTCATTGCACATAATTCAGACACACTTTACTAAAATATTCATATTCAAGTGAAAATGACAACAGGAAATAACAAACAGACATCAGCATGGAAACCTGCAAAGGAATATGAAGCAAGCGACATTTTCATTTGACATGAATAAGGTATTTAATCAAACCCAATTAGGATTTTTAAACATTGTGTAGGTGTATACTTAAAAGCATATGGGACCATTGCTGCTCAAGAGTGATGAAAACACAAAAGGTTAGTATGCATATGTTTTACAATGAAGGAATGAGGACAAACGACACAAGACGGTTCAGGGAAGACGTGAGTCACAGAAACAACGAAATACAGTTTAACACTCCTTTTGTTTACCTTCAGATTGAACTTAAACGCATTGCTGCCGACAGTAATGAATGAGAGCTGCATTGGACAATTAGGTACGAATACTCTTCAAGGCCTCGAGTTCTCAGCTTTCAGCTCAGTATCCCAATGGTCGAGGCATTAGCGCCATCTAGTGAGGGTTTGATTCAATTACAATAAACTATGCCTTACATTAGAAGTTCAGGACTATAATGCTCCCCAAATCGATTTGTAACTTTGTTGACTTACCGACTTTGACGTAACATAGCCTACTAAAAGTCCATTGTTGATCCCTGATTAAAACTGAATGACAATATTATAATTAAACTGTCACATTGTTTTGTGATTAACTGTGAATAGGGGAGCCTTAAAGTAATAAAGCAGATTCGGGACTATTTGTGTTTGTTAGTTTGTAATTGAAGTTGCGTATTTATTCATGGTCAATGCTATCAAGGATCCTTGGGAAGTCCCTAACCATAACCCCCTACCCTAACCATTAAACTTACCTAAACCTAACCCTTATCTTAACTATTTAAAATGTCAACTTTAGTGGGGTTTGGATGATCCCAAGGCACACGGATAGAACAGACTATTTATTCATGTTCTGAGGAACGCTCACAATCGCATACGTTCGCAAAAGTGCTCCTTTACACGTACATGCTTAAACCAAGTCATCACGTTGCTGATCGCACATAACGACCACTGTTCCGTTTGTAACACTTCGGTCAACTCGCCCTGCTTCTGGCTCTTCATGCTGGGCGTTACAGAGACGCCTATCTCACGCATTCCTTTACCTGGACCCGGTTTCCCATAGTGATGGAATTTAGGCTTTTACCAGTGTTTTAATGATGCATCTTTTCCAAAGACGCCGCGCAGAAGAAGAAAAAAACCCTCGCTAAGAGCCAACTTATGCTTGATCTGAATTGTGTGGTGCAATTTCGAGGCAGGCAGAGGCCAAATTGAGCTCCACACCTCGTGCGGAGGGGGCTCCATTTGGCCCTCATTGACATGAATGGTTGACGATAGGTGAGTGCGGGAGATCCTGTGTAAACAAACCCACTCCACAGCGGCTCTGCGCTGCTCCACGAAGCGCAATAAGTATGAATGCCCTGACGTCTGCAGAGACCATATCACAGTAAATGCTGCACGGCCAATGCAGACGTCAGCTTGACCATGCACCTCCTTTTCAGTGTGTTGTTGGAGCATGGGTAGATACTGATAGTCTCGGGATAAGCTTTCTCCATTCAAACCTACATTATAGGCCTACTGACGACGGATCAACCACCTATAGTAGCAAATATTGAGGCAGGGCATTATAATGCTTAGGCCTACCCTATAATAATGTACTAAAATCATAATTGTGCACATGTTGTCACACAGTATTAAATATGTTGAGGCAAACATTTGACATAGTGGATCACAGAATTAGCCGAACAGAACCCTATTGACTGAACCATACAGGAACTATGTAGCCTAACCGATTGGACTACCCTAAGATTTTATGCAGTGATCACGGGTTTTCATTGTAAAGCCTATTTCTTATTCTTGTCTTGTTTGTTAACAATAGCAAAGACATTGGCAACCGTGTGGTGAACTTCATTCCGAAGATATCGCCGGCCAAAGAGAGACAGATAAACAGCTTGATTTTATGTTTAGCAGGGAGGTTTTCTGTGTATAAAGTGATGCAAAAGGGCATCGCATACGACCTCGATCACACCTACTGTACCATTGCACAAAATGGCATGTACGCGTCATCATCTGGACACGTGTGCAACAGAAGTGAAACGTTCACCTTCCGCTACCACTTCTGTCAAGCCGTCGACACACGCAGTTTGATGCAGCACACAGAACACACTGCAATTGTCTTTGCGATGTACCGAAATGTAAATCAATGTGAGTGTGATGGAGGCGTTGGCTGTTGAACAAGTGGTCTGAGGCAGTCCGTAAATACGAACATTTAGTAAGTACAACTTTAGCAAGAATGGTTTTAGGAAACAGCTCGGAGATTTAACAATGCTCCTAGGAAGGTTGTAAGATTAACTTAGCCTTAAACATGCTTATGGGAACGGGGCCCATTGAAGCTCCCACGGACTGTTTGGGATAATTCATTCTGATAGTGTCGATGGTTGTGTATAGACAACGCTAAGTTGTTTTAGCGTCTCAGGTATGCTATAGACCAGGGTTTCCTAACTGGTGGCCAGCAGGCTGAATTTGGCTGGCTGGTGGATTTATTTTGCCCACCCACGTTTTCTGAGCAAATGTTTTTACGATGTTTTATTTTTATTGTTGGACATAAAACACCAGGAAATCAGCTGCTGAACCTGTTGAACCTGGAGTCAAGTGATTTGAATGTTGGGAATACTTGGGAACAGATTTCCAAAATTCAAATCACTCAGAGCTGATTTCCTGGTGTTTTATGTCCAACAATAAAAAAATAAAAATAAAAAGCAGAATAACACCTGATCGTATACAAATGTAAGCAAGGTTTGAAATGATTGTGTCAAATATTATATCTGTTTGGGCTTTTTGCGGTCAATTTGAAGCCTACAAATTAATTAATGGTAACTATGTCCCCTCCCCCCACCATCAGCTGAATAAAATAATTGGCTGGCAGCTGAATTTAGTTGATGATCCCTGCTACAAACTCAGCTGCGAGTCTTTCTGCAGTTTGCAGTGTTTGGGTGTTTTGCCTGCCACCAGGTTGCTAATAATTAGACTACTTTGGTTCATTTTTGGTGAACTTGAAACTTTTTGAACGACAACCATTTTTACCTTGAATTCCTGGACTGTCATTTTTCTGGTTTGCCCGACAACACTGTTCATAAAATCATACTTTTTGATCATGCTTCTCCATCTGCTGTTGAACTATGTGCTCCAAAACCCAACTGACTACCCTGCCACTATTCTTGACAGGAACGTTCATTACGTGACAATGATTTAGCAAAAGAATAAGTGAAAGTACACACACCAATGCAAATATGTGCGCACACATCCTCACAGCCACTCACAGACAAACAAATGACAACAAAGAAGAAATGTCATGGATGTGATACAACGGAAGACCAAATAAATATGATTCATGAGCTTTTATTGTGAAAAATAAATAAACAGATATTTCAACACACACATCACTGTGTATACTGTATCTCCCAAAGTAACATTCAGACTTGTAATGAGAGGAAGACTTATGGGGATATAAATATGGAGTTATAGATATCCTGTACAATAGTCATAATGTTAAAGGTATATTAGGTGTATATACTGCACCATTATGTGGCTCTCTGATACGGTCTTTTCAAAAGAACAACAAAAGAAACAAGAAGAACAAATGCACAACAGATAGATTGAAATAAAATTTTAAAAAACAAGATGAGAAAACACTCACACAAAAAGAAAAAGGAAAATAAATGTTCAGAAAACAAAAGGATTCACGGTGCAAACTCTTAAGACTCGGGAAAACTTGCCCACTGACCAAAAACTATATTAACCAAAAATGATATTTGAAGAGTAGTCAAAAGAGCATAGAGTATTTGCAGCGATGATTCTTAATCTGAATGAAATGTGATGCTAGTGCAAAAATGTTTCACTAGGCCGCCGTCGGCTCGTTGATATGCATGGAATATTTCAAATAAACGCTAAACAAACTGAAACTTTTGGCATTCTAGTTTTGTGCGCACATTGCATACAAGCTGTTGTATCGTATCTGGGGTTTTCCATATGGCTCCATAGAGATATTACAATTCTTATTCATACTATTCTCTATAGTTGCATTGTTGCTTGGGCAAGAAGAGCCGATTACATTTCTAATCTGAACATTAGTGCAAACTGTATGCAAATTTGGGTTGTACAGTATAGTGCGTTAAACCAACAAATAGCCAATCGTAGCTATGTATGATAAGGACTTATTGTACAGCACAAAATAGCAATTGATCACATAACACTTACATGCCCACATTGTATTGTATACAAAACGGACATAATCAACATACCGGTAGCTCCCTGTCCTGTATGTACAGACACTACACAAATGTTTTCTTTATGTGTTTTTTTTTTTTGTCTTTCTGAAACATGACTGTAGTTATCAATCATGACGAGCTCCTAAAACACTGATAAAAAAAGGGAAACATCTCAAAACAACAAAGTCAACAATGGTTGTGCTTGTGCTAATGTGTACTAATGTTACTGTAATGCTGCTTTGAGCTGTGCTGATGTGACATCATCATTGTGCGACCAATGTGGCCGATATGAGCTAGGTCTGGTCCTCGAGGTTGAAGTTACCCATCACCACATATCTATAATTTCCTAACTTCAAACCCTGACCATATACATTAGGATGAATTAATACTGACCCTTCACCATTGGTTGGGGTCAACATCTACTGTACCTACTGTAACAATGGCAGTTGGTGGTGGTTGTAAAATGTCCATCCCTGCTCTAGCTAACAGAGGGCTGTCTGGGTGGTGAGTGAGGTGACCAGCAGTGTTAGTAGGATGGACGAGGGAGCGTAAGGTACAAGGGAGGTGGAGCTACTGTTGGAGTTAAGGAGGAAGAATGGGCTCCCTGAGCTGTCGTTGACGTTTTTGTTGTTTCTGGGGTTGTAGTTTGGGTTGTAGTTTGAGTTTGAGCTGAGGTCCGAGTCGGACATGGTTTTGAGGGAGGGTGTACCTTCGCATCCTCGCTCGATCTGCCCGCTGCGGAACAGCGCATCCTGGAGGAGGTCAGGGAGGCGGCCGTTGAGGTCCACAGAGGCCAGGCAGCCTTGGAAGCCATCCCGGGACGCCACCAGCTTGGGCAGGCTACCGTACATACCAGGGCCCAGTCCAGCAATAAACAGGTCACCTGGAGGAAGGAGGAGAGAGGACACCGACATGTACTGACAGAGTCGAGCTTTATCATTAAGTCTTTTATTTTACAGTCCTGGTAAGGCTTTATTTTACAGTCCTGGTAATGCTTTATTTTACAGTCCTGGTAATGCTTTATTTTACTGTCCTGTGTAAGCTGTTATTTGCAAATACATTATGTTTTTAAAGAGTGCTTTACGATAATTCATTGTAAAAATTCTACAAAACCAACCAGGGTGGACGTGTGCGACTCAAAACCACAATAGCCCATTGAGCTAAAGCCAGGCATTAGCTCTGGGACATGGGTATTCAGGTCTCAAGCAAGGTTAGTCGTCCCACATGGTTCACTGAACCACCTCTGCTATATACTCTACCTTTCAGGTCAAGGTTTTTGGCTCCATTGACCACCTGGCTGGTTGCCTTGGCGTCCACCTTCAGCGTGTGGATGTTGCTGTTGTCACGGGTGATGACCACGTTGTGCCACTGGTTGTCATGGAGAGCCCGGTCGCTGTTACCCTTGATGACGTTAGGCCCATTGCCAAGGTCAAACACGTAGTGGATGTACCTGAGGGAGGTCAAAAGTCAGTCTGGTCACTTGAATAGAACACCTGTTTGACCAATAGGAGTGGCGCAGCAAAGGAGATGACCTCTAGGCCTCTGTGAGTGGAGGATGGGAACTACAGGAATATGTCAAAATGGTGACATATAACCACTGCAGTTATGCACTACATGGCCAAAAGTATGTGGACACCTTCTCGTCAAACTTCTCATTCCAAAATCATGGGCATTAAAATGAAGTTGGTCCCCCCTTCGCTGCTATAACAGCCTCCACTCTTCTGGGAAGGCTTTCCACTAGATGTTGGAACATTGCTGCGGGGACATTCAGCCACAAGAGCATTAGTGAAACCAGGCACTGATGTTGGGAGATTAGGCCTGGCTCGCAGTCGGCGTTCCAATTCATCCCAAAGGTGTTCGATGGAGTTGAGGTCATGGCTCTGTGCAGGTCAGTTAAGTTCTTCCACAAGAGGTCGACAAACCATTTCTCTATGGACCTCACTTTGTGCACGGGGGCATTTCGTGCTGAAACAGGAAATGTCCATCCACAAATTGTTGCCACAAAGTTGGAAGTACAGAATCATCTAGAATGTCATTGTATGCTGTGAGGTTAAGATTTCCCTAAGGGGCCTAGCCCGAACCATGAAAAACAGCCCCAGACCATTATTCCTCCTCCACCAAAAATAACAGTTGGCACTATGCATGCGGACAAGTTGCGTTCTCCTGGCATCCGCCAAACCCAGATTTGTCCGTCGGACTGCCAGATGGTGAAGCATGATTCATCACTCCAATGGCGGCAAACTTTACACCACTCCAGCCAACGCTTGGCATTGCGCATGGTGATCTACTCGCTTCAGGTCTCGGCGATCCAGTTCTGTGAGCTTGTGTGGCCTACCACTTCACGGCTGAGCCGTTGTTGCTGCGAGACGTTTCCACTTCACAACAACAGCACTGACAATTGACCGGGGCAGCTCTAGCGGGTCAGAAATGTGACTTGTTGGAAAGGTGGCTTCCTATGACGGTGCCACGTTGCAAGCTCTTCAGTACAGCCCATTCTACTGCCAATGTTTGTCTACGGGTGTGGCTGAAATGGCTGAATACACTCATTTGAAGGGCTGTCCACATACATATGAATTACAGTATATGTCACTTATTGTGATTATTATTGTTATATGCTACTGTAATACCATCCCTGTGTGCACCTACTGTCCTTCGTAGTTGTGGTGGCAAAAACAAACAAAAAAACGTCAATTAACAACAAAGTCTAAGACCAGGTCGGATCCCACTCACCCTTTGACTAGCTCCACAGCGATGAAGTCGTTTCCGTCTCCACTGTTGAACATTATGAAGCCGTCCGGGGAGGTGGTTTTGAACTGGAAGAACAGGTGCATAGAGGTGTAGGCCTGCAGGGTGGCCAGGCTCAGGTAGCTGCTCTTGGACTTGAAGGTCACGGGGTCAGCGATGATGGAGCGCATGCCAAACCGGGCGTTTAGCTCGCAGAAGTCGATGTCTCCGTTCTTACAGAGATCAATGTACAGCATCCCGTTGAACCTGGAGTCAATAGATGGGAATAAGGTTCTATTTGAAAAAAACATGATATTATCTGATGCATTAAAACAGATAAAGTAAACCACTTTCTTGTCAACTGGAAGAACTTGTCATTCACTAGCGGCAAACGTATCAACAAGATCTGCTGAAGTGAAGCAAAACAAAACAGCCATGTTAACTAACTGGTTCAGATTTGGTTTCACCAAAACTGACACCATATGTCCACCTATCCAATGCGATGGCGTAGTACTCACGTTCAGATCGGTTCGCATTGCCTGTAAAGAGCTTGTATCTTGCATACTGCTATGTCTTTCTGGGTGAAGTATCGACGTTCATTACAGTATACGTCAGGAAGTATATAACAAAGTATATGAGAGAAGAGGAACCTGAGGCTCTGCAGGTGTCCGATGAAGCTAGAGGGGATGGCCGAGACGAAGCGTCTCTCCGTCATGATGCCCGTCTCGATGTTGTGGAACTCAAGACGGGTGTGGTCACCCGCCATCTGGCCTGGAGTAGGGGATGAAGTGAAAAAGAAGAAAAAAGAAAAAAGAAAAAAAGAAAAAACTGTCTGATACTAACACAAAAGGGCTGAATTTAAAGAGGTGGTGAAATTCCGGTACGATACGGGTAAATACAATGTAATAGTACAACTGAATAAGCTCAGCAAGAACAATTCAGACATATCAATAGTCACCTTTCTCAAATAATTATTTCAAATAAACATTGAAAACCACCGGAAGGACAGTTCACGTTTAACGAGCTAATTCTGTCATTCCCGTAAGCCTGAAGCTAAATGAGAACACCAGACACATCAACCCACACAAACAGTGGCTGATGAGGAACTTTCTCTCAGACTGTAGCTAGTATAGTACCTTCTGCTACGTCATCGTCCACCGTGAGCTTGTAGGTTTTTCCCCGGCGGACCACGCGCACCGTATGCCACTCATTATCATTGAGTTTTTGCCCAGCATACAGGGTCTCGGGTCCCTTGCCTGAGAACGATGGTTGGTCACAAAGTTAAAGTTGTCCTGCCTCCCCAACCAAACCTTTGCTTTCCAGTTTCCAATAGGGGCTGTCATATTGGGCCTTTTCCAATAGAAGGAGGTGATATAATGGGCTTATTTGTAACGACTCAAAAGGAGCAGGTGTAATACAAGGCATATATTGGGGATGATGACAGCAGAGCACCTTGAGCATGTCAAGTTGATTTGTATTCTGATTCATTGTCAATTGGGATCATTTTGGCATTTTCACTTTGTTCACTTTTCAAATTACACGTGTACTTGGGTGTTACTGTGGAAAACAAAGGTTAGGTTATTTTGGTAAAAAGCAACAACGAATACATTTTTCTACAACAATATTTCTTAAATTGTCATTGCACACTGGAATAGCACCTTCACTGCGGAAACGTACGACTTTAAATATGTACTCAGCAGAAAAACCACTGCAGTCAATGTAACAATTACACAGCTTTTACTCATCATAGGGTCTGGAAATACCTTCCAAATACTTTCAAAATCTGTTATTAATAGATGAATACTACGTAGTTCAAAGAGGACTGTAGTGTTACCTACACGTACACTAGGTTATTACTGTATCTTTCACAGCCAAGTAACGCCCCAGAGCTGATCGCTTGAACTTCAGCTTGGTTTAGCCAGAATCCCTCTAAGCACCAGTAAAGCCCAGTGATCTAGACAGTCTACTGCACTACCGTGTGCGTGTAGTTGTGTGTGTGTGTGTGTGTGTGTGTGTGTGTGTGTGTGTGTGTGTGTGTGTGTGTGTGTGTGTGTGTGTGTGTGCGTGTGTGCGTGTGTGTTTGTGTGTGTGTGTGTGTGTTTGTGTGTTCGTGTGTGTGTGTGTGTGTGTGTGTGTGTGTGTGTGTGTCTGACAGTACTTTTCTGGCCTTTGTAACGGCAGGAGATACAGGAGCTTCAGCAGGAGCGATATTCTCCGGGACACTTCCGTGTGTTCTCACCCTGTCATGGGTGTGCTGTTGATTTAAAACAGCCGACACAAACAGAGTCTGGCAGACACAACCACATGAGCTCAGAACCCCTGGAGGGATGCTGCATTGATTTGGACAGTTTCATGTTTCCTTGCGCTGTCATTTTGGGAGTGTTAACATCTTGACTTTTAGTTTTGAAGGTGGCGGGTATTGGGCCCAGTAATGTCATCGCATCATTTCGGGTAATGCTTGTAATGTTACTCATAACTAAGATGTACTGTACCGCTCTTTTATAACTAAGACTATTAGCTCTTGAATCACAAAATAGGCCTCATTTTACACAATATTACAAAGGGGGTAAAAATATAAGTGGTTGGAAAGGTACTGTGGGTTTATTTCTGAGACCACCTTGATATTCTTTTCCAGGTAGGCTACCCAGCAGAAGACATTATGTCAAATCTGGATTCCACTCTTTGTCCTGAAATGCCACAGCAATTTACTGCAGCAATTAGCATCAGACATTATAGGAGCCGAATGTACAATAACAGTAATCATATCTGTCACTCACACACACAAGCATGCACACAGGGACGCGTTGACACACACGCACACAGGAACACGTGCACACACACACATACACACACACTGAACACGTCTCTTACATAAAAGACCGCAGTCCTCACATGCTCTTAGTCTGTCGAGAGCTTTGAAACTAATGTGCAGCACTTAAAATGTACTTTTCATTCTATTGTCTGACAACTTAAAAAGACAGACAGACAGACAGACAGACAGACAGACAGACAGACAGACACAGACAGACAGGAGACAGTACTGTACACTAAAGGTTTCCGAGCCCTATTCATGAGTAAAAGCAGTTAATGTTGACCTTCTCCCCAACAGTATGGACACTTAATATACCTGAGTGTATTATAGTGTCGTACTAAAGCTCTGACTTAGAGACACACGTTTAGAAGCAAACAGAGCTCACCAAATTGACACATTAAAAGAAATCGTACAGTATCATGACACTGATATAATCATAATAAAACCATTAACTAATTTGTCGCATTTCACTTGAAGAGGACCTACACTATATGAATAGTATAACATCTTTACATATATATATATACTGTATATATGTTTATCATTTTGTATATTCAAGTTACTTATTCTACAACACATATATATTGTAGTAGAATAAGTCTATGTATTCTACGTTGTCCACCTACGATGAAGCTCTTTCATGTGAGAATGTTCAAATGTTTAGTTATGTAACAAGTGGTGATTTATTAATCTCAACTTCGTGCTGAAAACCAAAACGCTAAACATTGTATCTGCCATATATGATTTTTTTAAAAAGGGTTATATAATTATATATAATATATTATTATTATATTATTATATATTATTATATAATTATCCATCTCTAAAAAGGGAATTATATTGCAGCAACAAAAAAAAAACGCTAAATCAAACCTTCATTACAGTAGAACTTCCTATATAACTAAAATAAATTCATGCGGGGGAAAATAAATTCGGTCACAGGACATTATAACATTATTTAATAAAATATGGCCTTACATAAAACTAAAACCTAAGAGATTAACAAATCACCACCCTGACTGTCTGTTTCCAGTTTGAGTGTTTCTGTTGTCCGTGATCTATTGATGGTCTGACCAGTTGAACTGACAGACAGACCCCTTCTCCAACCAACACCATAGGGATCAGAGAAAGACACACTTCAAATAACACATTCCTTTAAACAGCAGAGTATCATAATACAAGAGCAAAATGAAACTTGAGTGTTAACTTACTGGAAGTACAGTTTATCCTGATACAGTCTAGATGGGGAAGAATAAATGACAGATGAAATTGCATCCTTCAAGGTTATAGCTGCAGACATCCAAAAACAAGAATTCCACCCTTCCGGGGACGTCCACATGCAGAGAGGCGGCCATTTTGTAAGGGGGAGGTGGGGGGTCCTATGTAGACTTTCAGGTGCTAGACTGTTAGCTTAGATTACAAATGGCTGGCTTGAATTCTACAAGTGTGACTGCAATTGCAATATGATTGTAATAACTGGTAATGTAGCAATAAGTATGAGGTAGAATGAATATATTCACAAATGTCAAATCTTTGGTCCATATACAATAGTTATGGCTGACATGGGGATTAGTTGGGTGTTGTATGGTAAAATGTACATAGCGCTTTTGCAGCACTTGTTTAAATTATGAAATTAACTTAGTTTTGTGACCACCACTATAACACTTAGATTATACACATATGGGCAAACGTAATTTATTTAAAGCTGCATAACAAGGACACTGGCTGTCAACATTTTAAAAATGGCCGCTTTTATTTTACCAACCACATAGATTCTCCAACCCAGCATAGACTTCCATTTTGGAATAGTTTTCATTTTGATTTTAAACACAAAGTCTCCAGCTCCGAAGCCTTCACACCAACTTGTTGACTAAACAGGCAATTAAAATCATATATCTGATATTAGCAAGAAGGTGGTGTTAGCTATTCATATTGGAGCCACAGATCTTTGAAACAGTGAAATGCTATTCTACTTGACAGTTGAATAAACCTAAATATTTAAAAAAGTGTTACAACACTTATTATTTTGGAGCAATATTTCCAAGATTTTCAATTTAAAAAAGCGAATGGACTAGTGAAAGATAATTGATTAGTTCCTTCACTGACAACAAATTCCTACCTGTTATAGGCCTACAGGTTTTTGTGACGGCCATTTTGAGTCGGCCTATGGGATCCTGCAAGGGACATTCTGGGTTGGTCACCATGTGGCTGGTGGGTTCATGTGTCGTCAACCGCAACAGAAAAGTGGGAGCGAACAGCCGCGATCCAATCAGCACCAGCACCATGCAGAGGCATAAGACCCTCATATCTAACAGTACAGCACAGAGACTGTGTTGCTCAGTTGGTAGAGCATGGCGCTTACAAGGGGTGTGGGTTCGATTCCCACTGGGGTCACCCATACGTAAAATGTATGCACGCATGACAGTAAGTCGCTTTGGATAAAAAACATCTTCTAAAATGCGTAAATATTATATACAATGTAGGTTGTTTCTACGAAACAATGTAAAATATGGGTTTAGATAAACATATCAAGGATATGTATCTCTTTAACACTTAAATGTGGATATGTGATGCTTGTTATTGATATTGTATTTGATACAAAAAGTGAATTGTGTAGGGTAGTTTTGTGTAGCCAATTTTTGTAGTTGCAATGCAGTTTATTCTTAATAAAATACTTTGGATGACTAAAGTAATATTTAGTGTGCATAATATAGTCTATCAATTGCTACTGTGGGTACTATAACAACGAAGCACACTACTAACTATTATGACAAATATCCAGCTTTTATTAAAGCTTTAATCAAAGTTAAAGACAAATAGTGTGTAAATATAGGTTATGTATACTAGTGCTTCTTTCCTTTTTGCAACACAGTGTTGTGTTTGTAAAAAAAAAGAGAGAAGGAAGGTTGCCTGGGGGGCAGCCAGCTGCAGGTTTGGCTGGGCTCTGTTCTCGGGCTGTTCGCCTGACGGGCCGCAGGCTTAAGGCCTTTGAAGGGGTGAATACCATCTTTTGACAAAGCATGATGGGAAAATGGAGTTGATAGCTAGATGTACATAGAGAGCGTATATAGTATGTGTACACCATAAAGAAGGAGAACAAACCCAAAATCAAAAGCCAAGAATTCTCAACTTGAAGACAAGAAGATGATGTTAGTTGAAAATGTAAAGTTGAGATTTTTTTTCTTTCTCAATTTCCTGTAGATGATGAACTGAGAATCAGTTGGAGTAAGTCACCTCTTAGAAAGTCACAGCACTGCACAATGCTTATAAAGATATATTTGATATACTATACTATAATAACAATAGTGTGCAAATCAGCCATAGTGTGATATTCAAAAATAGTGCGCAATTCAGACTTTAAATTAACATTTAAGATATACTTTATAATTAATTATATCTACTGGTGCTGTGACTGTCTCAAAATGACAATGGCTATGGTTTATCTGTTCAAAAGATGGGCCAGACAGCATATTTATCAATGACAAGAACTTTCAGAATGAAATAGCTTAAATAAAGCCCCAAAAAGTCTAGTTAAAAAGTATAGTAATTTCTATAAAGAGTGTTAATCAATCTATATCTAATGACACATATCACAATAAAGTCCATGCAAATAAAAGTATAAATATATTTTTGGAATCATTACTCCTTACATTATTGTGATCCTTTACTCTAAGAACCAAACCAAACTACGAGTTTAAATAAGAAAGTTCCATAATAATGATGGAGGGATAGAGACATTGAACGAAGAGAGAAAGAGAGTGCCACATTTTTTAACACGTGGCGTAGTCTGTAATGTCATACGATACCTAGGTTGACCGTGAGCTTGACCCGGCCCCCGTCCAGCTCTAGACGCAGCGTGTCGGCCGAGTCCCGTGAGGTGGTGGCCATGAGCAGGCCGTAGGCCCGCTGGGACATGAAACGTAGAGACACGTCCTCAGCCTCTGTGTGCATCACCTGGGGCATCACCACCTTCATGTACATACTGCCGTCATAACTCAAGATGGATGCCTCTGCCAGGGGGAGATGGAAGAGGGGAGAAAGAGAGAGAGAGAGAGAGAGACACAGAGAGAGAGAGAGAGAGAGAGAGAGAGAAACACAGAGCACGAGAGAGAGAGAGAGAGACACAGAGAGAGAGAAACACAGAGCACGAGAGAGAGAGACACAGAGAGAGAGAGAGAGAGAGAGAAACAGAGCACAAGAGAGAGAAAGAGAGAGAGAGAGAGAGAGAGAGACATACATACATTTGTTAGTCACAACATCTGCTGTCACACATCTTGTTTAGGTGGAGAAATCTACATCATAACTTCATTTTCAGCACACGTGCATGCTCACACACAGACACACACACACACACATAGCTATTGTCAGTTGCTGGTTTTCCATCACCGCTCTCTTCAGGTGAGCTTCTGTATTTTTGTTCACTCTCACACACATTTATCTGCCATAACAAATGTTAAATACATACTGTATCTACAGCATGCTGTGGACTCCCCTATAGCGTATCCAACTGTATTCGTTTACACACAGATGATGGCTGAGGTACAAGGGAAGGGTTCAAGATGGAACACACACATACACTCTTATACCTCACAGCCCACTCCTGTCTAACAGTAGAGATGAGAGGGGGAGAGCGTTGTATGAAAATGCGTTAAATCGGCCATGAAATAGCTACTCTGGCAGAGCCGGGTTTAAAGCAGAGAGGAAGAACACGAGGGGGAAACAAAAGGAGACAGACTGTGCTACCCTACATCTGCTGGAATCTGTATCCACTGATATTACAAGCCTACTCTGCTCGCTCTCCGCATCTCTCTCTCTTTCTCTCCATTTCTCTCTCCATTTCTTGCTTCCCGGCATCCAGCCAGTAGACACAAACACTCTTTTAGTCCTCACAGCTGTGAAGACTCCATCCGGAAAACACACACACACACACACACCCTCCTTTGACGCAGTAGCAAAGAAATTGCTGACAAACTCTGCAATTACATCCCAATCAATATGCTATTATGTACGATTAGATGCTTATCTCCCTCCTCCCCTCCAAGCTTCTGCCAAGGCCTAATATATACCCAGCATAACAGGTATAGGCTGGACGAAGACAGGGGGAACACCTCTGGGTACAATGAAGCCAGAACCAGGAAGAGAGAGGGGAAGAGATAGAGAAAGAGGGGATAAGAGTGGGTGAAAGATAGAGGAAGAGGTAGTGAAACGGAGAGAGAAGGAAAGAAGTAAGGTGGATAGTGAGAAAGAGAGGGTGATAAAGACAGTGAGAGAGAAAGAGAGAGAGAAGTAACACAATGGAGTTGGGAGAGAGAGAGAGAGAGATGGAACACCTCCAGACAGAATGTCTATGGTTGAGTGTGAGGTGTGAAGAGAGATCAGGAAGGTTTAATATCCCAGTAAGTGACTGTCAGGCTGATACTAACTGACAGAGCGACAGACCCCTGAGGGACAGACAGACAGACATGTCACTATAGTGTGTTCACATAGACGTGGTGGCAGGTTGTCTTCCGCTGGCAAGCCACAAACAATAGTCAGGGATTAGTCCCTTCAATTTAATCTTTTAATTTATCACAACTAGGCCGGTATTCAGAAAGCATCTCAGAATAGGAGTGCTGATCTAGGATCAGTTTTGCCTTTTAAAACATAATAAATAAAAGGGAAGGGCCTGATCCTGGATCAGCACCCCCGACTGAGATTCTTTGTGAAAAGGGGCCCTAATCTTGGCTTAACCAAATGGTTAAAACATCTATTTAATATGAAGGAAAGGATGTAGTGTAGGGAGAGGATGTGATTGGAGAGCATGGACAACGGAAACTCTTCGACTACAATATTCTACTGTAGCTACCATAATGTTTTGTTATTCTGCTTTTCTCTGTTCACAGTTACTGTCCATGTTACATCCTGAATATTATAGTCCCATTAAATGAACCATAATAAACATCATGAACACAAAGCGTATCCAATCCCGCGGCTGACTGAAAGTGTTCATTAACGCCAGTAATGAGGTGACAAAGCTGCCCTACCGCCAGGAATTTGGGCACTTTAATCAACAAAGAGCTTTAATTGACATTCCATCTGACCTATCGATGATGAGGTAGACCAGGATGGAATACTTAATCAGGAAGTTGGAGAATGGATCTGAGGATGTGATTGGGTGACTTTCAAGTCGAATGAGTAGGTGTGTATGAACATTTGGTACTGGTACTGTGTTTGTGTGTTTTGTTTTGTGAGCGTGTCATTGTGAGTCAGCCTCTCCGAGATATGTATTCAGATGACCTGCTCTGTTTAAAGGACACTGCCTCCACCGTGCTCTCCAGTAATGAAAAAGCTTGGCATGCATTAAGAGCCAATCAATGTTCATTATACTGTCAGTCCCCAACAGATAAAGAGCTGCTATCTCCCAATGACAAAGGCATGGCACTGACGCCATGACGACTGCACTCCACAGTTCCCACTGACTACACTGTCCTGTTGACCGCTTGTGTGTGTGTGTGTGTGCATGTGAGTGTGCGTGCAGTGACAAAAGCTTTGAACAGAGTGTACTAGCACGTAAACCATCTCAGTTTGATCTTCTATAACCACGGAGAGAATAGGACATGAGTATCCACACCTTTCACTGTGCTCTGTTTGTTATGACACCTGCTGAGGACACAGAACACCTCTGTTTCCTTGTCTGAGTTGTGCTTGTAGACTGCATTGGGTTCCTTGTCCTTGCTTTGACACCTCAACAGGACATGGTAAACACTTGTTTCCCCTGGCTCAGCCAGGGTACTTATACTGCTTTGATTCTCTATTACCTTTGTCCTTGGTTTGATTCTTTATTACACTCTTTATCCTTGCTTGGTTTGAAATGGAGGTGGGAGTGAGATGTGTGGAGAGTTTTTGACATTGACAAAAGCATACCAACTGTGATTTCACCATGTTCCTCCTCCTCCTCCCCCTCCTGATAGTGAAGCAAACAGCTGAGTGAATCTCAGATGTCCCCTTCAGCTCTGCTGAACCACACTGCATTTTTCAATTCCACACATACGCACCTGCACAAATGTACACACAAACTGTGTAAGCCTGTGAGTGTGTATCTGCGCACGATAGTGTGTGCTTGTGCATTGGCACTTGCATGCGCTCCTGTGTGTATATGCACGCCAGTGTGTGTGTGTGCATATGCGTGTGTTCGTCTGAGAGTGTGAAAGTGAATCAGTAACTCGGTGCAGCTCATTGTAATTGCTGATGAAGAAGATGAGAAGGAGGGGAAGGCTGACTGATTTTAAAGTCAGCTCCACTTTGCATAATTACCACACAAATTACACAGGAAAGAGAAGGTGCCATTAGGATGAAAGATTGGAGGATTTCACTTGAAAAGGAAAGAGTTTTGCTGCAATCTACTAGCAGATGTGAATACAGCCGAGGAGTAGCATGAGGTTGATCTAACAGGTGTGCTCATCTAACATTTATCTAGCAAAACAAACACACGCACCGCACGCACGCACAGGAACACACGCACACGCATATACACGTACACACATAAACACACACACAGACTATACAGTGCCTGTAACTGTTCTCCTGTTCTCCTCTAGTCTAACCTCTAAGGGAATCTAGCTGGAGCGCCTTCCCTTAGTGTCAGCTTTTCCAAGCAACAGAGAAATGCCTCAGCTATTTCAAGGCCCCAGTCCTGAGTGCCCGCCAGTGAATTAACGGAGATGAAATAAGAACAAACCAGCCCCCCCCCCCGACACACACATTTAGAGAACAGACATAGTTCCAAACCACTGCAGAGGCAGTCATAAGAGACAAATGTCTCACTAATTGTTTTTTATGAAATGGAACTGCATTCATCCATATTCAATTGCCTTGGAATCAGAGTCTGATTTGAAGTCTTCTACCATGATAAACATTCTCACCACGATATCGCGATAAGCATTCTCTCAGTCATTGTATCATTGTATCCCCCTCAGTTGACGTCAACCAGTGGTGATTATTTGTGGCGCGGCGCCCACAGAGAACCAAATATGATAAATGGACCCATAATGCGTAGAGACGTTACATGCCCTCAAAATGTCCTCTGAGTCTCTCAGCTGTGCGGTGGAGAGAGACTGTGGTTCTCACAAACAACCACATGGCTGCAGCAGAGTCCACAGTCACAATACGCTACACTGCAGTCTGAAGGGGGAGAGAAAAGTCCGAGAATGAGTGAGTGAGTGAGTGAGTGAGTGAGTGAGTGAGTGAGAGAAGAAAAAAAAAGTAAGAGAGATGTTCATGCATCCAGAGAAAGTTTAAAAAACTACTATCAATCTAGTCATGGTTTGTAGGTCCACTAAAACATGCTGGGTGGTTTGGATGACCCATTTGCTAGGTTGCAGGCATTGGGTCACTTAGTTGGGTAGTTTTCTTTAAAAAGAGCAAGGTTGGGTTGTTAATGCTGGGTTATTTATTTATAGGGGACGATGCACATTAATCAACATCAATATTACTTTAATGCAACATTCACGTAAATGTGCCGGAGTTAGCCAAAAGCTCATTTTCACCTGTAGTTTCAGGGTAGGTAATGGCCTTTACACAGCCACTATACAAATACTCACTAAAACAATACAAAATACAAATACATTACATTCAATAATATATCATTCTAACTACACCATCATCAACCGCCGTTCTTACATATGAGGAACCACAGATAACTTGTGTACAGGGTTGGATAGATTTGAGCCATGTTTTCAACTTAATTTGAAAAGTACAATAATCGGTGCAGCTTCTCAAGTCCATGGGCATTGCATTCCACTATATTGTAGCTCTAACAGAAAAGGCAGATTGACTGGATTCACTGTGTTGAAGAGGGACAACACAATCCCCTCTAGTTACTGCCCTATTTTCCTGGAGCTGCTTTCCTTGAGCTTGATATGCCGGCATAGGGGTGGAGGGGTAAGACCATTCAGGATCTTTAAAACAAGGCTTCCATCTACATTCTGCTTAAAACAATCCAGACTAAATCAAATATATATGTAAATGATATGACAATGGTGGTAACTTAAAAAAATATATATTGTGTTTGTTTGTAGAGTGATTCAATTGGTTTCAGGATAGTAGCTCCTGCTTGTGACCAGCATGAGGCAATATCTCACATGTGAGAAGATCATAGCCTGCATATATAGTTTGGCGGCCTCCAGAGGAAGAAAAGGTCTGACAAACCTAAATTTGTATAATCTGCACTTTCTTCTTCACATGTTTCTTAAATGTCAAGTTGGAGTCCAAAATGACGCCGAGATACCTGAAGTTAGGCACAACTTTCAGATTCTCCCCATTAACAAGAACAGCTCGTTGGGAAGAATCAATGGAAGTACATACAAACAGGCTTGTCGATATTTAAATGCAGGCAAGAATTAGTCATCCATTTAGTAACATGTACCATAGTTTTCAATTAACTTGTTTAACAACTAGTTGTCTATTTTTTGAGGGTACATACAGAACTGTACCATCTGCTGACATCTGCATGTTAACTTGCGGGCAAGCAAGTGGGAGATCATTTATAAAGATGGTAAACAGAAGGGGGTCTAATATAGACCTTTGTGGGACCCCAATGTTATAATAAAGAGAGTCCGACTAAGTGTCCCCCAAACAAACACTTGGACCTGCGTTTGTCAGATAGGAATACATCCAACTAATAACTTCAGTGGACACATTAATGGATAGGAGGAATGCAGCAGACTTCCAAGCATTGGGGAAGGGTTGTGGAGATATGACCAAGTGGGTGGGTTAATTATCCCGCCAAATCCAGAAGATCAAAGTGATCCAGCAAGCTCATGAATTAGGAGTGTTGCAACTGTAGCAAGTCCACAAGACAGTGCAGCCAGCGCTGAGTGGAATTACTTTTCAATGGACAAGTGGGCAAGGTGTTGTGGCTGACCAAAAACTGTGAATAAAATGCTGCCTAACATTACTAATGATCCATTCGGGTTAAAAAGACATAGTATGTAATTATGATAGCAATTTTAGACAATGTTAGCTGGTATGCTAGCAAGTAAACAACCGCATGCATGCTAGCTAGCAAACTATTTTCCTGTGCTGTGTGTGTTTGCAAAAATGTAAAGTTTTTGTTGAAGTTTTGCTAGCTAGCTAGCTAGCTATATCAGTGCCTGTAGCTAGAACGCTTATTTTCTGTAAGCCTAACGTTAACTTTACTGTGTGTTGCAATGACTTTCACGTCAGGTAGCTAGCTAACTAGATAACTTAGCTTAGCTTGCTAGCTCAAACTAGGTTTCTCACCCAGTTTAGACCAGATTTGACTAAGCTAGGCTTATTCCCTGTTTGTAGCTAGTTGGAAAGCTTATAACTCATACATTTATTGTGGTTCAGAAACTGTAGCTATGTTTTCTAGCCTAATAGTTTCTATTACATAAAGGAATGTGTCAATTGTTCATCCAAGTTTAGGCTAAAGTTATCCATTTTGACTCTACACTTAAACTGTGTTAATGTTATGTCTTTGTCCCTCAGATACTATAGGCTGCATGGCCCTGAGAGTAATTTGCCCAGCACCAGTGTACTGAGTATTGAAATGAAAGTAGTCTCAAATGTTCATCCACTTTTATCTATTTTGTCTGTCCTGTAAAACCTTTATGTTCTTGTCCCTCAGATACTAAAGATAACATGGTCCTGAGAGTGTTTCTCCCACCACCAGCGTAGCGAGTTGGAAAGAAGACTGCCAGCCCAAGCATTGACGAGGGCAGAAAGTCATATTGTAAGATTAAGTATATATGTATACATGTGTAATATTGAATACTATTTAATATGTAATACTGTACTCAACTACTCTCGTTAGTATAATTGAGTAGCTTTTCAGTAGTACAGTGGCTTGCGAAAGTATTCACCGCCTTGGCATTTTTCCTATTTTGCTGCCTAACAACCTGGAATAAATTTTTTTTTTTTTTGGGGGGGGGGGGGGGGGGGGGGGGGGTTTGTATCATATGATTTACACAACATGCCTACCACTTTCAAGATAGAAAATATTTTGGCCACATCTAGCCACTGGGATTTTTGGCATTCTTGAAGGATTGAGGTTTGGGATAGGGTTAAAACAAAAATATAAAAAACTACTTTCTATCACTGGATTCAGACATGTACTGTAACCTTTGGAACCAGGGGCAGATGATTATTCCCATCTGCCACCCACGTCCACATGTACAGTGCCTTGCAAAACTATTTATCCCCCTTGGCATTTTTCCTGTTTTGTTGCATTACAAACTGTCATTTAAATTTATTTTTATTTGGATTTCATGTAATGGACATACACAAAATAGTCAAAATTGGTGAAGTGAAATGAAAAAAATAACACGTTTAAAAACTAATTATAAAAATTAAAAACGGAAAAGTGGTGTGTGCATATGTATTCACCCCCTTTGCTATGAAGTCCCTAAATAAGATCTGGTGCAACCAATTACCTACAGAAGTCACATGATTTGTTAGATTGCACACAGGTGGACTTTATTTAAGTGTCATATGATCTGTCACATGATCTCAGAATATATACACCTGTTCTGAAAGGCCCCAGAGTCTGCTTCACCACCAAGCAAGCGGCACCATGAAGACCAAGGAGCTCTCCAAACAGGGCAGGGGCAAAGTTGTGGAGTAGTACAGATCAGGGTTGGGTTATAAAAAAAATATTTGAAACTTTAAATCCATGAAAAAAAAATGGAAAGAATATGACACCCCAACAAACCTGCCAAGAGAGGGCCGCCCACCAAAACCCACAGACCAGGCAAGGAGGGCATTAATCAGAGAGGCAACAAAGAGACCAAAGATAACCCTGAAGGAGCTGCAAAGCTCCACAGCGAAGATTAGAGTATCTGTCCATAGGACCACTTTAAGCCGTACACTCCACTGAGCGGGGCTTTATGGAAAAGTGGCCAGAAAAAAAGCCATTGCTTAATTAAAGAAAATAAATAAGCAAACACGTTTGGTGTTCGCCAAAAAGCACGTGGGAGACTCCCCAAACATATGGAAGAAGGTACTTTGGTCAGATGAGACTAAGATTTAGCTTTTTTGCCATCAAGGAAAACGTTATGGCTGGCGCAAACCCAACACCTCTCATCACACCGAGAACCTTATCCCGGTGAAACATGGTGGTGGCAGCATTATGCTGTGGGGATTCTTTTCATCGGCAGGAACTGGGAAACTGGTCAGAATTGAAGGAATGATGGATGGCGCTAAATACAAGGTAATTCTTGAGGGAAAACTATTTCAGTCTTCCTGAGATTTGAGACTTGGACGAAGGTTCACCTTTCAGCAGGACAATGGCCCTAAGCATGTCTTGGAATGGCCTAGTCAAAGCCCAGACCACAATCCAATTGAGAATATGTGGTATGACTTAAAGATTGCTGTACGCCAGCGGAACCCATCCTACTTGAAGGAGCTGGAGCAGTTTTTATGGATCCGCCCATTTTTTTCGCCTGAAATGACAAGGCAGTTAGATTTGGGTGTCAGGCCCTGAAGCAAGGATATGCATATTCTTGGTACCATTTGAAAGGAAACACTTTGAAGTTTGTGGAAATGTGAATGTAGGAGAATAACACACAATAGATCTGGTAAAAGATAATACAAAGAAGAAAAAAAACATTATTTTGTATTTTCTTTGTTCCATCATCTTTGAAATGCAAGAGAAATGCCATAATGTATTATTCCAGTATTATTTCAGCCCAGGTGCAAAGTTTTAGACTGGTCCAATGAACCATGGCATTTCTGTTCAAAATGTTGTATCAAGACTGCCCAAATATGCCTAATTTGTTTATTAATCACTTTTTATGTTCAAAATTGTGCACTCTCCTCAAACAATAGCATGGTATTATTTCACTGTAATAGCTACTGTAAATTGGACAGTGCAGTTAGATGAACAAGAATTTAAGCTTTCTGACAATATCAGATATGTCTATGTCCTGGGAAATGTTCTTGTTACTTACAACCTCATGCTAATCGCATTAGCCTACGCTAGCTCAACCGTCCCGTGGAAGGTACACCGACCCCGAAGAAGCAAGTCCACAAAACAGGAGTTAGTGCCTAGCCTTAAGAATTCAGAGTTAAAGCCTAAACTTAACCCTAACCTTACAAATTTGGAGGTAATGCCTAAACTTAACCTTAAACACTTTGAAATTTCAAATTCTAATTATATTTGTCACATACTACAGGTGTAGATCTTACTTACAAGCCCTTAACTCTATTTCTTGAACTGCACTGTTGGTTCAGAAAATATTTACTAACTAAAAATACAGTACAAATAAAAAGTAACACAGTAGAATTACATAACAATAACGAGGCTATATACAGGGGGCACCAGTACTGAGTGAATGTGCGGGGTGAAAGGGTATTCGAGGTCATTTGTACATGTAGGTAGGGGTAAAGTGACTTTGCAGCGAGTAGCAGCATTGTAAAAACAAATGGGGGGGGGGGGGGGGGGGGGGGGGGGGGTCAATGTAAATAGTCCAGATGGCCATTTGATTAATTGTTCAGCAGTCTTATAGCTTGGTGGCAGAAGCTGTTAAGGAGCATTTTGGACCAAGACTTTGTGCTCCGGTACCGCTTGCCATGCAGTAGCAGAGAGAACAGTCTATGACTTGGGGGACTGGGGTCTTTGAAATGTTTTGGGCCTTCCCCTGACACCGCCTGGTTTATAGGTCCTGAATGGCTGGAAGCTTGGCCCCAGTGATCTTTTGGGCCGTATGCACTACCCGTCAGATACTGAGCAGTTGCCATACTAGGTGGTGATGCAACCAGTCAAGATGCACTCGATGGTGCAGCTGTAGAACTTTCTGAGGATCTGGGGACCTATGCCTAATTATTTCAGGCTCTTTTTGAAGAGGCAACAACTGCATGGGAATGCCCCTGTCTGTGTGTGTCAAGGGCTCGACATAAAGGGTGAGGTTTTGGAAACCCTCCGGGCCAGTCGATCATATCGTCCCTGTAAGTGGCCTGCTTAAGCCAGTGGAAAACATTTTTTTTATACAACGGGTTACCCGAACATGCCCCAGTCTTTTATCTTCATCCCAGAGGAAAGCTCTCTGATGATGACAACGTGTGGTATACCATGGAGCCAATGGCACTCAAAACCCTTTCATCAATGCTGCCCCGTCTGTGCAAGGTATAACATTTTGTTCAAATAGCAAGGCTGCTATATAGTATATGAATAGAATAAACATGAATAGAATCGTTGTCGTATTATCTTTATTAATCTCCCGCTCGCTCGCTCTCTATGAGGCTGGCACATCCCGTAGGTATACCAACCACTGCATCCGGATGACGACAATCCAGCAGCTCTCCGATGCAGGTCTGTAGGCCAGAGAGATAATGAGTGTGAGCGGGCGCAGGGCTGAAAGCTCTCTTAGGAGCTATTGGAAGCCGTCCACGGAAAACAGGAGGAGATGGGTTAACATTCTAACAGCTGCGTGCGACAACATTTGTTCCTGAGAAATGGCGCCCAGCTGTGCTTGAGACCCCGGCGTTAGACAGCTACTTCACTAATTGCACACTGGAATGAAATGTGCGGTTCAATGTGTATCACAAATTAAAAAGCTGTTGATGCTGTGACCATCCGGGGAAAAAATGGTCATTGTGGTTTCTATTCTGAACCATGGACAGTGCACCCATACAACGTTTCGAAACAACATAAAATTTTACTATGCATAAACCAGACGTGCGCTGTTTTCAAAACCAGGGACAGCGTCCCTAGAAACCAAGGTTCTGGAACTATCAACCAGCGTTTGGGCAGTTTTGCTTTACATGGCAGTCAATACAAAAATAACTAACGACCAGAGAACGCCTAAAATGTCACTTGACAACCAGTGTTTAGTGAATGTAGCGTCATGTTTTGTTTAAAAATTTATCGTTTTGGAAATAATCTACCTTTTTTATGCTGGTAGCCCGTTGTATAAAAGCAATAATACACCTGAGGACATGTGTTACATCATTGTATCATGGCTGTGGTGGTCTACACCATTCGGCCTGTATTATTACTTAAGAAATAATGCTATTTTTAATCTAGGCTTTATAATTAATTATTTAGCACACACGAGCTGCACACACAGGCCTGTAGTTTATAGATAATCTGCTGGGCAGAGAGAGAGCGCAGCTCTCAAACAACTGGTTGTTTTATGGAGCAGTTTATCCGAAGACCGAGAGCGGTAGGGTTGGGAAAACCGTAGGGAAGATGTTCCAAATTATGGTATCTACCAGTATATACAAAGGCAAGAATGGGTACGCAAACCAGGTATTTAAAACGTTCAAAGTCTTGGATGAATATTTGCAATGCAAAATTCAGGCATCGTGGAATAGGCTACCTTGAAAATCAGACATTTCCTCTAGGCTATTTGGTCTTTGAAAAGTAAAAAAAAAAAAGTTATGGTAGCCGATGTAGAAGTTCTACTGCTCCAATATAATGATTCTGTGATTTCATTTCTAATCAGTTTTTATGAGCGATGTAGTCGCTTTCGTTTGTTACCGGCCGTTTCAATTGAAGGGTGTTACGAGAATCTGCTGTGCTTGTTGTGTAAAATCATGAGCGGTTATAACATCGACTTTTACCTTCATCTTGGTTTTCCATACAATGCGTTCCATTACAAAGGATCCCTGTTTCTGCTCTCTGTCTCGTTTGAAAACATGATACAAAAATCCATTAACAACTCTTCGACATCTCAAATGGACGGACTGAATTTGTGTCAGGAGCATGATGTTTATTTAGTCAGGCAACACCCCACATTATTCTGACATATTTGAATGAAATCATGTAAATGTAAAAATTATGTGAATGTCAATGCATAAATCTCATTACGTAGTTCTGTAAACAAATACATTATTCTTAAAGTGGTAATGCACACGTCCCCCCCCCCCCCCACCCCCCCCCCCCCCCCCCCCCCCTTACAGGCCATTACAACAATTACATATAACATTTAAGTCCTTGAAAATGACAATTAAGTGCTTGAAAAAGTCCCTGAAAGTAATTGCATTTGACTTGCCAATGTCTATATGAACCCTGTATAGGCTACTTGCTCAGGCCGCAAATGAAATCACCTGCTATTGAAATTATGCACGCATCATTGGCTTTCCCGTCAGATCTGACGGGAAAGTATTTTACTCATTTGGGCCAGTAACTTTCAGTTGGATGGCACTGGCCCTGTGTAATCTACTACTTGCAAATGTACAAAGTAGCCTATGCCTATCTCAAATCAAATCAAATTTTATTGGTCACATACACATGTTTAGCAGATGTTAATTCGAGTGTAGCGAAATGCTTATGCTTCTAGTTCTGACCGTGCAGTAATATCTAACAAGTAATCTAACAATTTCACAACAACTACCTTATACACACAAGTGTAAATGAATTAATAAGAATATGTACATTTAAATAAATGGATGAGCGAATGCCGTGCGGCGTAGGCACGATGCAGTAGATGGTATAGAGTATAGTATAATACATATGAGATGAGTAATGTAGGGTATGTAAACTTTATATAAAGTGGCATTGTTTAAAGTGACTAGTGATACATTTATTACATCCAATTTTTTATTATTAAAGAGGCTAAAGACTTGATTCAGTATGTTGGCAGCAGCGACTCAATGTTAGTGATGGCTGTTTAACAGTCTGATGGCCTTGAGATAGAAGCTGTTTTTCAGTCTCTTGGTTCCAGCTTTGATGCACCTGTACTGACCTCACCTTCTGGATGATAACAGGGTGAACAGGCAGTGGCTCGAGTGGTTGTTGTCCTTGATCTTTTTTGCCTTCCTGTGACATTGGGTAGTGTAGGTGTCCTGGAGGGCAGGTAGTTTGCGTTGTGCAGACCTCATTACCTTCTGGAGAGCCTTACGGTTGTGGGCGGAGCAGTTGCCATACCAGAAGGTGATACAGCCTGACAGGACGCTCTCGATTGTGCATCTGTAAAAGTTTGTGAGTGTTTTTGGTGACAAGCCAAATTTCTTCAGCCTCCTGAGGTTGAAGAAGCGCTGTTGCGCATTCTTCACCACGCTGTCTGTGTGGGTGGACCAATTCAGTTTGTTCGTGATGTGTACGCCATGAAACTTTCCACCTTCTCCACTACTGTCCCGTCGATGTGGATAGGGGGGTGCTCCCTCTGCTGTTTCCTGAAGTCCATGATCATATCCTTTGTTGTTTTTTTATTTTTTAATTAAAATTTTACTCCTTTTTCTCCCCAATTTCATGGTATCCAATTGTTGTAGTAGCTACTATCTTGTCTCATCGCTCCCGTACGGGCTCGGGAGAGACGAAGGTTGAAAGTCATGCGTCCTCCAATACACAACCCAACCAAGCCGCACTGCTTCTTAACACAGCGCGCATCCAACCCGGAAGCCAGCCGCACCAATGCGTCGGAGGAAACACCGTGCACCTGGCCACCTTGGTTAGCGCACACTGCGCCCAGCCCACCACAGGAGTCGCTGGTGCGCGATGAGACAAGGACACCCCTACCGACCAATCCCTCCCTAACCCGGACGACGCTAGGCCAATTGTGCGTCGCCCCACGGACCTCCCGGTCGCGGCCGGTTACGACAGAGCCTGGGCGCGAACCCAGGGACTCTGATGGCACAGCTGGCGCTGCAGTACAGCGCCCTTAACCACTGCGCCACCCGGGAGGCCCCTATATCCTTTGTTTTGTTGATGTTGAGTGTGAGGTTATTTTCCTGACACCACACGCCGAGGGCCCTCACCTCCTCCCTGTAGGCCGTCTCATCGTTGTTGGTAATCAAGCCTACCACTGTAGTGTCGTCTGCAAACTTGATGATTGAGTTGGAGGCGTGCATGGCCACGCTGCCATTGGTGAACAGTGAGGGGTGAGAATGCACCCTTGCAGGGCCCCAGTGTTGAGGATCAGCAGGTTGGAGATGTTGTTTCCTACCCTCACCACCTGGGGGCGGCCCATCAGATAGTCCAGGACCCAGTTGCACAGGGCGGGGTCGAGACCCAGGGTCTCAAGCTTAATGACGGGTTTCACGTGTTCATCTGAATTAAAGGGTAACTACACAAAAAACAAATCTTAATTACTAAATTTTTCCAGACCTTAGAAATGGTCCCCTAATGTGGTTTAAGCTTTGTTGTTGGCACAGACATCACATTTTTTTAGTTTTTCTATGACAATTTGTGATTTTGACAGACAAAACCTGAAGAGAAAAAAACAGGGAAATCATGCTGTCGTTTTGGTTTCAAGTATAATTATTTTTCTAATTCTGCCCTCTAGAGGATTTTGCAGAAAAAAAACACATGGCAATTTGAAATCTGCAATAAATCCATGTCTGCACTTTATGTTTAACAGTCTCTTTTCTTTGCTGTTACGGTACATCTATCAAGCTCAGTGTAAAAACACAAGGGCATGCTAATGTTGGCTAGTCATTATTTGCCTGGTTATGTATGGAATGATGAGACATTATGAGACACACCCCCCCCCCCCCCCCCCCCCCCCCCCCCCCCCAAAAAAAATGTGTGTGACCAAATCATGTGCTGGTGCCACCAACTGAAAGAGGTGAGGAATGTTTCTGTCGAACCCTGGAGAGGGAGAGGAAGAGAGCTGGAGAGAGAGGGATGAGGAGACTGAAACAGAGAAGAAAGAGCAGTGAAGACACTGGAATGGGCAGAGGAGACGATAAAAGACTGGATAAAGGAATGGGAGGAAGACATTTAGAGGGCATGAAGGGAGATGGTTAGGGGATGAAGGGAGGGATGGAGAGAGGCGCATCCTCCCCCACACGCTCCTGTTCCCCGGGCAACACAGAGGAATTTGTGGTGTTTATGTAACGAACTGGAGGACTGGCTCCGAAACACACATTCAGCTACACACACACACACACACACACACACACACACACACACACACACACACACACACACACAAAGGCAGGATTAGGGAGACTGGAATAACACTGCACAAGACTTCTTCAGCCACCAGAAATAAACCTGTATACGTCTTCAGCCCCCAGAAATAAACCTGTATCCAACCAGTATTAAAACAAACATGCCAAGGTTGCTAGGTCTATTATGGCCCTAAACTGGTAAAGGAAGCTCGTCAATGTGTCTGCATGTGCGTTCATGCATGTGTGTGTGTGCGTGTCTGTGTGCATCCTTGCGCCTGTGTGTGTGCGTCACAGACCCAGATTTATGTGTGGCATGTTTCTCTCTCTTGGGCAGGTCCATTTCCTTTTACAGGGTCGATACACATTGACGAAGCAGTATTTTACCCACTCTACAATGAAGAGACTGCCCTGTTTGTGTCCTACACACACATCAGCTGTGTGGGAATCTTTGGAGCCACAAATAACAATACACAACACCCCCAGTCACACCCATATTGACATACCCACATGATCGCTCTCTCTCACACACACACACGCACACACACACTATTATCGCCTGATAATAGGTCCATGTAATACATCAGAAAATAACCTTGACACTGAATTACTGTAGATGCTAAAAAAAGGAGAGAGGGGGGGGGTAGAGGAGGAATAGAGGAGGACAGGGATTACCTCTTCACTTATCACATATCGACTAGCCTGCTCTAGTCACTGAAACAGAGCTGAGGGGATGAACAGACGAAGCAGAGAGAGAAACAGAGAGAGTGAGTGAGAGATAGAAAAAGGCATAGAGACACAGAACGAGATGGAGAGAGAAAGAGAGTTGAAGAGCAGGATGGAGCAACATAAATACAGAGAAAGAGGCGGAGATGGTGGGAAAGAGCAAGAGAGAGAAATAAAGACAGAGCGAGAACAGTCTTGAGCGTTGGATGTGTCTCCTATAGCAATTTCAACTCAACCGCAGTCATCACTTTACCTCAACTCAAACCAAATCAATTTATTCAAATATTTGCCCTCTTCTCTTTGTCACTCCCTCCCTCTGCAGTGGACATTCTCTCTTCTAACTCGGGAGAACAGTGGCGGATTAAGCCCCAACTCAAAGTCTTTTTTAAGAACAGCTTTTTGTTTACTGAACAAAAATATAAACACATTTTCCATACGCACAAAAAGCTAATTTCTCTCAAATTTTGTGCACAAATTTGTTTCTATTCCTGTTAGTGAGCATTTCACCTTTGCCAAGATAATTCAGCCACCTGACAGTTGTGGCATATCAAGAAGCTGACTAAACAGCATGATCATTCCACATGTGCACCTTGTGCTGGGGAAATTAACTGGCCACTCTAAAATGTGCAGTTTTGTCACACAACACATTTCCACAGATGTCTCAAGTTTTGAGGGAGTATGTAATTGGCATGCTGTCTGTAGGAATGTCCACCAGAGTTGTTGCCAGATATTTGAATGTTAATTTCTCTACTATAAGCCGCCTTCAATGTCATTTTAGAGAATTTGGCTGTACATCCAACCAGAGACCACATGTAACCACGCCAGCCCAGGACCTCCACATCCGGCTTCTTCACCTGGATCATCTGAAACTAGCCAACCAGATAGCTGATGACACCGAGGAGCATTAATTAATTATATATATTTTTTTAATTCTCCCATTTTTCTCTTCAATTTCGTGGTATCCAATTGGTAGTTACAGTCTTTTCTCAAAGCTGCAACTCCCGTACGGACTCGGGAGAGGCAAAGGTCGAGAGCCCCTCCGAAACACAACCCAACCAAGCCGCACTGCTTCTTGACACAATGCCCGCTTAACCCGGAAGCCAGCCGCACCAATGTGTCGGAGGAAACACTGCACACCTGGCGACCATGTCAGCGTGCACTGTGCCCAGCCCACCACAGGAGTCGCTAGTGCGCGATGGGACAAGGACATTCCTGCCGGCCAAACCCTCCCCTAACCCGGACGGCGCTGGGCCAATTGTGCGCCGCCCCATGGGTCTGTGCCACTAGAGAGGCTCTGTCGCACTAGAGCCTCTCTAGTGGCACAGCTAGCACTGCGATGCAGTGCCTTAGACCACTGTGCCACTCAGGAGGCCCTACTGAGGATTATTTCTGTCTGAAATAAAGCCCTTTTGCAGGGGAAAAACAAATTCTGATTGGCTGGGCCTGGCTCTCCAGTGGGTGGCTGCACCCCTGCCCAGTCATGTGAAATCCATAGATTAGGGCCTAATTAATTTATTTCAATTGACTGATTTCCTTATATGAACTGTAACTCAGTAAAATAGTTGAAATTGCTGCAAGTTGTGTATATATTTTTGTTCAAACTGCAGGATCCGTCAGAGATACATGATCCTCTATAAACTAACCAGAACCAAGATACTTTAAAAGCATAGACACAACCTTCTGTTGGTCGTTTTTTTTTTTTAAATCAAGCAAAATAACCCAGAATATTCAGACCTTGAAAGTCTATCTAAACCGTGAGATTTTGGGTAAGAGTAACTACAGTGAAGAAGTTTGGTCAGCCTTCAGGTAGGCCTTCTATGCAGTGACATGGTTGTTAGGAAAAGGACAGTGCTAAGTAGAATGTTTTGGTAGAGAGAGGTTTATAGAGAAAAATACATATGGGAGATAATACAATGAAAAACAACAAACATATTTTGTGTAAACTGACAACGTGTCAGCCTGCTGGTCAGCATATCCCTCACCCTGGTGTAGCCAACGATTTGACAAAACAGGAAACAGGAAGCTGTGGCAGGGGTCATTACTTCAGTCGGACCTTGAGGTGTCATAACCTCTGTCCGATCTGATAATCATCTGACAAATGGTAGCCCTGTAGAGTGGAGGGATGGTGTGTGTGTGTACGTAAGTGTGTGTGCATGCTGTCATGACAATGGAAGCTTCAGTAAACAAGTTACATTGCATAATTTACCTTCACAATTAAGACATGTATTACTAGAAAAGGGAGAGTACTCACTGGACAGCTAAGGAGAGAAAAGACAGAGTATTTCAATATTGTTTCTAACCTGAAATGACTGAAAATAATATTATGTTAATAAACTGACTCATACAGACCTCCCTGCATTTCTCATTTCTTTATGTTCGTATTTCAATAGACCAATATCCCTTACACACTGATTAGAGGTGAACAGTTAGCTTTCATATCTGATTGACCTCTCTCTCGCTTTCCCTCTCTCTCTCTGCCTCTCTTTCCCTCCCACCCCTCTCCCTCTCTCTCACACACAAAGTTTTCCTCCAAAGTCAAAATGAGATTAAACTGAAACTGGAGGATGAATAGTGGAACGGAGCGGGATAAAGATGTTATCTCCAAGCCGTTATTAGATATGGTAAAAGCGTCTGGAATAATTTGTCAAATGCATTAATTGGTTTTCAGGCATGCTTTTGATCAATCCATAGGAAATCTCCTGGAATCTGTTGAAACCCATTGAAATAAGATACTTTTCTCTAACCCCAGGACTTCTCCATGCATGAGTAATAACATACATCACTATCGCTATCTGACAAACTGGGGGAGAAGAGTGTGTGTGTGCATGTGTATGAATGCGTGAGTCCATATGTGTGTGTGTGCGCGCGTAGGAGCGTGTGTCCATGTGCGTCAATGTGTGTGCTTGGCTGTGTGCATGGCACTGTGATGGAGCCATGGGGTCCTGGCCATGGCCTCTCTCTCCCAGGGCCTGGGTTCGGTGACCTTTACAGTGCCTGAGTCAACAGCCATTAACTCCAAGGCTGTAGCCAGCCGGCTGTGACATAAAGCTCTAGCACAGGCTGCCTACCCATAACCATTCATAACATCAACACTGAACACACACACTGATATCACACACACTGATAACACACACACACACACTGATAACACACACACACACACACACACACACACACACACACACACACACACAGACAAACACGTGCACAACAAAGATAATCGAAGCGCAGGAATGTACCTTCATGTCATGCGTTCTGTTCTAATCAAATTAGTGAAGCAAAATGCTCTTGTCTTCAACTTTATTACCAGAGTGCTTTGTTCCGTGCCAAAACATTACGGAAGAAAAGCAAATTCCAACGACATACTTCAAAGCAGCTTATATTGCACAAGATTGTGTAAACTAAGGTCTAAAAAGACATGCCTCTAGAAGACATACCCCTTGCACAGCAATCCGTCAGACATCTCCTCTCATTTCTCAGTGTTGGCCATGCAGAATGGATCCATACCGAATACATTTCACCGATCTATTCTACTGCAATAGGAGCACATACTTAAAGAAACCTACTGATCCTGTGCGTTTTCAGAGGTGTCATATACAGGTGACCTTGTAAACAGGCAGTTCCACAGCCTCCGGAACCTTTCATCTACCACCACGTTAGATGAATAGATTCCGTGATTGATATCGATATGGCCAAACAGCTGTAATTCCAACCCTTTCGCTGGTGTTTGCAATAAGTGTTTTTCCCTCACAAGTGCAGGTCTTTGCGGGTTGACCCTAAGAATAGCGCCAAAGATGGCCTGATTACAATATGTGTCTGTAACGGCGGGAGATAAAAGGAGGGAGGGGGGGGGGGTGGAGGGGATCGATAAGTATGCGTTTCCATTAATAAGCAGTAGGTTTACAGTATAGTGAATTACTGTGGTATATTATCTCCAGTAATGGGTTTGTACTGTTTAACCTCTGGCTGTGATTGTGTGATTGGGAGAGAGAGAGACAGAGAGGTCAGAGACTTGACACAGCAAGTAACTATAGGAGTTGATAAAGGTGAGAGCGAGAAAGAGATGGAACATTGTATTGAAACACATGCAACACCCTCAAGTCCTGACAATAAAATAAGGAAAATGGGGGGGAGCGTTGCAATTTGGAAACTGGTCATGAAACTTTAAAACCGGATTGCCTTGGGCAGAGTAAAGTTCACAGGAAAAGGGCAGAAACCACATTAATCTTTCAACAGTGTCAACAATACAGCCATCACCACAACCTCCTCTAGAGCCTTAACCTCCCTCTGACATGTGGCGCATGGACAAAGGCCCAATAATGTTTAATAAACCATTTCACAGGAAGAAAACAGTAAATGAGCAGACTAACTGAAAAATCTGCCAATGTGCCTTTAAGCAAGGCACTTAACCCTAATTGCTCCTGTAAGTCGTTCTGTATTAGAGTGTCTGCTAAATGGCGTAAACGTAAATCAAATCCACACAACAAAACAAGAAAAACACACACACGCACATAGAGTGCATTCGGAAAGTATTCAGACCCCTTCCCTTTTCCAAATTTTGTTACATTAAAGCCTTATTCTAAAATAAAAATCTAATCAATCTACACACAATACCCCATAATGACAGAGCACATGTTTTGCACATATATTAAATAAAAAACAGAAATACCTTATTTATAAAAGTATTCAGACCCTTTGCTATGAGACTCGAAATCGTGCTCAGGTGCACCCTGTTTCCATTGATCATCCTTGAGGTGTTTCTACAACTTGATTGGAGTCCACCTGTGGTAAACTCAATTAATTGGACATGATTTGGCACACATCTGTCAATATAAGGTCCCACAGTTGACAGTGCATGTCAGAGCAAAAGCCAAACCCATGAGGTCGAAGAAATTGTCAATAGAGCTCCGAGACAGCATTGTGTCGAGGCACAGATCTGGGGAAGGGTACCAAAAAATGTCTGTAGCAATGAAGGTCCCCAAGAACACAGTGGACTCCATCAATCTTAAATATAAGAGGTTTGGAACCACCAAGGCTCTTCTAGAGCTGGCTGCCCAGTCAAACTGAGCAATCGGGGAAGAACGGCCTTGGACAGGGAGGTGACCAAGAACCTGATGATCACTCTGACAGAGCTCCAGAGATCCACTGTGGAGATGGGAGAACCCTCCAGAAGGACATCCATCTCTGCAGCACTCCACCAATCAGGCCTTTATGGTGGAGTGGCAAGACGGAAGCCAACCCTCAGTAAAAAAGGCACAAGATTCTCTGGTCTGATGAAACCAAGATTGAAGTCTTTGGCTTGAATGCCAAGCGTCACGTCTGGAGGAAACCTGGCACCATCCCTACGGTGAAGCATGGTAGTTGCAGCATCATGCTGTGAGGATGTTTTTCAGCGGCAGAGACTGGGAGACTAGTCAGGATTGAGGCAAAGATGAACAGAGCAACATACAGAGAGATCCTTGATGAAAATCTGCTACAGAACGCACAGGACCTCAGACTGGGATGAAGGTTCAGCTTCAAACGACCCTGAGCACACAGCCAAGACAACGCAGGAGTGGCTTCGGGATAAGTCTTTGAGTCCGGACTTGAACCCGATCAAAGATCGCTGCCAAAGATGCTTCAACAAAGTACTGAGTAAATGGTGTGAATACTTATGTAAATGTAATATTTCAGTTTTTTATGTATGTCACGTAAACAAAATGTGGAAAAAGTCAAGGGGTCTGAATACTTACGAATGCACCGTACACAGTCAGAACACACACCCACAAGCACGCATGAAAAACACACAAATCAATCGCTTCCACCTACCTCTCTCGCAGGTGCGTGACCAGTACCCCGTGCCGGTACAATCACATATAAACCGGTTCCATCCCTCCTTGCAGACGCCTCTGTTCTTACACGGGTAGCTCTCGCACTGTTTCCCCGCCACCTTGTTGCACGACGGCTTGATGCCGGCGCCGTTCTGAGCCTCAGCGATCTGCCGGATGTCCTTACTGCGCCCGTCGATGAAGAGGTCGCGCACGCAGCCCACGTAGCCATAGTTGAGCATGGCGGTCCACAGCTCGGTGGGCAGAATGAGGTTGGCACGGTCCGAGGGTAGACCCCCCAGGTACATGTCTCCTTCCAGGTCAAGGATCTCACTCTCACCGCTGGCTGTGAATGGGGTGCGCCGGCTGTTGACTGAGATGGTGCCTGGAGAGGGTGAGGAGATGGCTTTAAACCACAGAATTAAATAGAACATTTTTACGTTGTATGTCTATCATTGTAAGATAAGACAGTGATCCCACACACAGTAGGACAGGGGTTTCCAAACTAGCCTCCTCAAACTCAAATCTGGATCTCAATGCCAGTTCCAATGCATTTTCCCCCTCTCGTCAGGGACGGATTTCGACCTGGGACACCAGGTGGGTGCAACTAATTATCTGGTAGAAGAGAAAACCAGCAGGCTCCGTACCTGATAGGGTCAGAAATGAATACCCCTGTTCTAGCCTATGTGGGCCCAATTGGAATCTGTGTGCTCAATAAATACAGGATTTTCAAAAACGTTACTATGCTAGCTACAGTAGCTGTCACCTCGCTTTACTAGGCCAGCGTATCTTTACTTTTCCACACTCATCCACAAGGATGGTAGAGTTTTGACGGCTGACAGCCTTTGAGATGCTGAAGATGTTGAGCATAGCATAACGTATCGGTTAATCCACTGTCTGTGTAAGGTATTGATACAGGGCACAGGGTTCCCTGATGCTCTCGCTGTCAAATAGAGTCCCACAGCTTAGGGACGATATATGAGCTTTGTGACTATAGTATACCTCCGGGAGAGAGGGAGAGAGGGATAGAGGGAGAGAGGGATAGAACAAGAGAGGGAGAGAGAACGAAGAGACAGTGACAGCGCAGACACTGCTGTATGGCAGGCTTATCTCTGCTTCTGTCTCAAGCCAAGCAGCAGAGTGTGTGTGGCCTCTCTGTGTGTCCTTAACTCAGATCCAGAGTGCGATGGGAGAGCTTGAACAGTGCGCATACGTGCTTCTGTGTTCGTCTGTGTGTGCGTGTATGTGTGCAGCCATGTGTGTGTGTGTGTGCCCATGTGTGTATGGCGGCAGTGGTAGATCAATAGCAGTAATATGTGCTGCAGTGAGTCACCTGGCCATGCCATCCCAGCCTTGTCTAACAGCCTGTCTGCCCTATGAGACCCTCACAGGCCCAGCACTGGGCAGAGAGTGATACGCTGCACTCACATCAATACAACAACACACACACACAAACACACACGGGCACACACACACACACTCAGAGAGAGTGAGAGAAGGTAGTGATAGAGAGATGGGGATAGGGGAGTAGAGAGTGGGAGAGGAGGGTAAAGAGGACTCACCTGAACGCCCATCCCTCTGTATGTCCACGTGGTACCAGGCCCCGTCGTTGACCTTGTTCTGGGTGGCTTTGACCTTGATGGTCCCAGAGCCCATGTCTAACAGTAGGAATAGACTGCCATCCAGGAGCTCCACCGCAAAAAAGTCGACCTGAGGGAGATCGTCAAGGTGTTTAGTTCATCATAGGGGTACAACACATATCTTTACAAAACAGGATAAATACATCCAAGATCCTTGAACGCAGATGTTTTGTTTCTTACTTGGATTATTTACAGTTTTAGACATAGCTTTACCTAAAGGCTAAAGTAAATTGTTTGTTTGATCCATTCATCATTCATTGGCTTACCTTGGTGTTCTTCTGGCTGCGTTGGGCCTCCTTGCGTTCCTGGGGCTTGCCGTGGGTGAACAGGATGAGTCCGTTGGGTTCCGAGGTCCTGAAGTCAAAGGAGATGGAGCCCATTCTCTTGGTGTTCCACTTGGGCAGGCTGATGTAGGCCTCGGGGGTCTCGAAGGAGATAGGGTCCAGGGTGGCCACGTTCTCACACTTGAAGACCACGTCCCCCTGGATCTTCATCTTAGGGTCTACGATGCGGGCCAGACGGGAGAGCTCCAGACGGATATCGTTGTTTTTGTAGACCACCTGGACGGAGAGATTGGTAGAAGGGAGACAGAGGTCGTGGTCATTTTCAAGGTATGGTCAAGTAAGTTATTGCAAACCTTTTAACATCAACCTCTGTATCCAGTCTTCATCATTACCTTCACTGTAAAAAAAATACAAATACCACATTATCATTAACGGATTTAAACAAATATACACTGAGTGTACAAAACATTAAAAACACTAAGAACTCTTTCCATGAAATAGACTGACCAGGACCCAGGTGAAAGCTATGAGGAGACAGGTTAAATAAGTATTTTTAAGCCTTGAGACATGAGTTGTGTGTGTGTGTGCCATTCAGAGGGTGAATGGGCAAGACAAAAGTTTTAAGTGCCTTTGAGTGGGGTATGGTAGTAGGTGCTGGTTTAAGTGAAGAACTGCAAAGCTGCTGCAGTTTCCCGTGTGTGTCAAGAATGGTCCACCAACTTGACACAACCGTGGGATTCATCGGAGTCAACATGGGCATCCCTATGGAACGCTTCTAGACCTTGTAGAGTCCATGTCCCGACGAATTGAGGCTGTTCTGAGGGCAAAAGGGGGTGCAACTCAATATTAGGAAGGTGTTCATAATGTTTTGTATAGTCAGTGTATAATAAAACACTCAAAGATAACAGTTTGTTAATGTCAGACTTTCGGGGCGGTGTGGTCTCTCCAAAATTGGCAGGTAAAGTTCATGTTGATCAGTCAGTCGGCTATATTAATATATCTGTATTAAATACCAATAGGCCAGGGCACACAGACAAACACAATGGCTGTCTCTGGCTGAGGTAATTGACTCTCAGTGGTCTGACATATGCATCAGGGTCTGCTCGTCCTGATAGCAATGCTAATGGCTCCACAAAAGGGTGGGAGACATACACGCGAACGCAGGAGCGCACGCACCTTCACAGCTGAGCAGTAGTGCCCATACACACACACACACACACACACACACACACACACACACACACACACACACACACACACACACACACACACACACACACACACACACACACACACACACACACACAGTTGTGGTGGCCCAGCTCTGTTTTAAAGGGGAATTGACTAGCTGGCTGCCCTTGGCTGCTTTGAGAGGCTGATGTAATGCTCTGGCCCTAGACACAGTATGTCTGCCACACATAAACACAATGATTCTAGGCACCACACCCCCTTAAGAAATATCCAGTCCCTCTTAGAGGGCAACATGGTTCAATTAAATAGGAAAAAGTTTGTTCATAAACTACAAACCAACCTATTTGGGCATTAGATCCTTCATCAGAGAGGTACACCCACCAGTGACAACACTGACAGTTCACTATAGCCAACCTTGCCATTCTGTGAGTGAGTGTCCTTAGCAGAGAAAAACAAAGCCTGAGTTCCACTAAGTGGCCAATCTTTTATCACAGCAGTCTTAATGCTGTCAATAACCCAGAGGACAGAGAGACAGAGGGGGATGTGTGTGTAAATTGAAATCTGCTCAAGTGGAAAATTGAAGCATTTTTTGTAGTTCTCTGGGCAGAACAGAAGCCCTTCTCTTTTTCTTGGGTAGCCTACTTTGAGCAAAGTATGAACATGCGAACACACCTTTGCACGCACGCACACACACACACACACACACACACACACACACACACACACACACACACACACACACACACACACACACACACACAAACGAACATGCACGGTCACACACAAACAACCTCTCGCTCTCGGGGTGCGTGAGTGAGTACACAGCTCTCTGTGAGTAGATCGGGGTCTGTGTGAGATTATTGATAATCCGGCAGATTTGACAGTAAATCAACTCATCCCTCTGGTGCCTGAAGGAGACGCGTCCCACCACCCGACCCACCGACCAGGAGATTATCTTTCTTATTCCTCTCTCTCTAAAGGAGGTCAAGGGCCCGGAGATGTCAAATCCCTGCCTGCCTGCCTGCCTGCCAGCCAGCCAGCCATGCTTCCATCCTTTCCGGAATCTAGAGGGTTTATCCCAGCGATCATGAATACCATCCTCCTAGGGCGGAAGCTTTACCTAAACAAAACCACACTGAGGTTACCGTTTTACACACCAAACATCCTAGCAACACCAGGCAAACACACACACTGTATTGGCAGCTAGTTCCAATAATAATAATAATGACTATTAAAGCTATTAATGTACAGTATCACCCAAGGAACTAGAATAATGCTTTTAAAAATAGTCTTAACATTTACATATCATATTTAGTACTCTTATCCAGAGCGACTTACATGAGCAATTACGGTTAATTGCCTTGCTCAAGGGCACATAAACAGATTTTTCACCTACTCGCCTCAGGGATTTGGACCAGAGACCCTTCGGTTACTGGCCCAACGCTCTTAACCGTTAGATTGCCTAAGTAGAACCTAAGCAGTGTGCGTGTGTGTGTCAACAAACAGAAATAGCTACACTAAGGACCGTAAACGGTGGCCATTTTGTGACGACGTTAGCTTAAAGGCTTTAACTTGGTCCAAATTAGCTGCCCTCCCTCAGTCCCCATTCCAGAGGAACATACATTGCCTTGCGAAAGTATTCGGCCCCCTTGAACTTTGCAACCTTTTGCCACATTTCAGGCTTCAAACATAAAGATATAAAACTGTATTTTTTTGTGAAGAATCAACAACAAGTGGGACACACTCATGAAGTGGAACGACATTTATTGGATATGTCAAACTTTTTTAACAAATCAAAAACTGAAAAATTGGGCGTGCAAAATTATTCAGCCCCTTTACTTTAAGTGCAGCAAACTCTCTCCAGAAGTTCAGTGAGGATCTCTGAATGAGCCAATGTTGACCTAAATGACTAATGATGATAAATACAATCCACCTGTGTGTAATCAAGTCTCCGTATAAATGCATATGCACTGTGATAGACTCAGAGGTCCGTTAAAAGCGCAGAGAGCATCATGAAGAACAAGGAACACACCAGGCAGGTCCGAGATACTGTTGTGAAGAAGTTTAAAGCCGGATTTGGATACAAAAAGATTTCCCAAGCTTTAAACATCCCAAGGAGCACTGTGCAAGCGATAATATTGAAATGGAAGGAGTATCAGACCACTGCAAATCTACCAAGACCTGGCCGTCCCTCTAAACTTTCAGCTCATACAAGGAAAAGACTGATCAGAGATGCAGCCAAGAGGCCCATGATCACTCTGGATGAACTGCAGAGATCTACAGCTGAGGTGGGAGACTCTGTCCATAGGACAACAATCAGTCGTATATTGTTCAAATCTGGCCTTTATGGAAGAGTGGCAAGAAGAAAGCCATTTCTTAAAGATATCCATAAAAAGTGTTGTTTAAAGTTTGCCACAAGCCACCTGGGAGACACACCAAACATGTGGAAGAAGGTGCTCTGGTCAGATGAAACCAAAATTGAACTTTTTGGCAACAATGCAAAACGTTATGTTTGGCGTAAAAGCAACACAGCTCATCACCCTGAACACACCATCCCCACTGTCAAACATGGTGGTGGCAGCATCATGGTTTGGGCCTGCTTTTCTTCAGCAGGGACAGGGAAGATGGTTAAAATTGATGGGAAGATGGATGGAGCCAAATACAGGACCATTCTGGAAGAAAACCTGATGGAGTCTGCAAAAGAACTGAGACTGGGACGGAGATTTGTCTTCCAACAAGACAATGATCCAAAACATAAAGCAAAATCTACAATGGAATGGTTCAAAAATAAACATATCCAGGTGTTAGAATGGCCAAGTCAAAGTCCAGACCTGAATCCAATCGAGAATCTGTGGAAAGAACTGAAAACTGCTGTTCACAAATGCTCTCCATCCAACCTCACTGAGCTCGAGCTGTTTTGCAAGGAGGAATGGGAAAAAATGTCAGTCTCTCGATGTGCAAAACTGATAGAGACATACCCCAAGCGACTTACAGCTGTAATCGCAGCAAAAGGTGGCGCTACAAAGTATTAACTTAAGGGGGCTGAATAATTTTGCACGCCCAATTTTTCAGTTTTTGATTTGTTAAAAAAGTTAAATATCCAATAAATGTCGTTCCACTTCATGATTGTGTCCCACTTGTTGTTGACTCTTCACAAAAAAATACAGTTTTATATCTTTATGTTTGAAGCCTGAAATGTGGCAAAAGGTCGCAAAGTTCAAGGGGGCCGAATACTTTCGCAAGGCACTGTATAGGGACAGAGAGCAGATTACCGTGGCTACGACGCTCAGTCTCATTCAGTCTCCGCTCCTCTATCTCGTAAACACACAAGATAAGTGGTTGTGCCGCTCACGCCTCCACATCCTAATTGAGTTTGTGTAAGTTATGGAAGTGCTTCTGTGAGTTAATGCCCAGTATGTTTTTATAAGCAGTCAGACATGACAAAGTCCCTACAGTCATTTCCTAACCAGGGCTGACAGTAAAAATACTGCTGAGGCAGACTGTTTCTCTCACTAAGGAGTTGGCAGAACCATAGTGTCTGTCTATTAAGGGTATAGAAAGATAGTGGGATGCAGAGGGATGTGCATGCATGGTGGATATTAAGTTCTGACTTATCTGTCAATACACAGTTCAATGTAGAGATGAATCCGAGCGAAGAATCACAGTAACATGACATTGCTCTAAAATATCATATTTTCTCCATACCTATGACCTGTTATACAGAACTGATGTCTTTGTAAGTAATCCAAATTTGGACTATAATAACTCCAAGAGGGTATAACTGTTGTTGTCTTGGGCAATAAAATGATTCATCTCAAGGAGGGTTTATCCCACAGAAATATTCCAGTAAAATAAGCTAAATAAAATGTCCCATATGCCAGCAGAGCTCCATTATCGATCTTCAGATGAGGCCCACAGACCTCTTCATCTCCTCCTTGATGCAAGGTTTATATCTGCTGTCCTCCACACCTGAAATTCTATCGATCTCTCCACCCCCCATCCCTTCCCCCTGATTTTCTCTTTGCTAATGCACTCATACGTTACTGCCACCGGACCGGGATTTCATCCCAAAACAAACTCGGCCTTAGCCATTCATCAACGCACGGAGAATGGGGTTTGTTGGAAAACCTTCACATCTCCATGGTGAGAGAGCGTGACCTGGGTTGCTCCGTAAAGAGGCCGTAAGAACAGTGAGCTGTTTAAAGTTGGAGGTGTTGATAGTTGGAGCCAAGGTCAGATTTGGCTTTACGGCAAAATCTGGACAGTCCTATGTCATATGGTCATCTTCAGTTTCATTCAGTAGCAACATTATCTCACAAACACACTGCGACATTTGGTGCAAAACAGTTAGTCTCATGCAATCAAAAATAACACTTTTTTTTCTCCCTTTATGTGCCTCAGTTGATAGGAGCCATGACACATTCACTGTAGCTTGTTTAAAGTTTCAGTGGTTGACAGTTGAAAGAGGGGTGAAATGTCATTGTTGTGAGATTAGTTCCGGTCAGAGAACAAACACACACAGATGAGACAGGAGCATGAAAAATGCAACTCCCCCGCTAACATACTGTATACTGACACATTCATGGTACACTGCTGTACATAGGCAGATATTATGTAGCTTTAGGTGGGAGCAACATAAGGGGCGGCAGGCAGCCTAGTGGTTAGAGCGTTGGACTAGTAACCGGAAGGTTGGAAGATCAAATCCCCGAGCTGACAAGGTAAAAATCTGTCGCTCCGCTCCTGATCAAGGCAGTTAATGAAACAATTTACTTTACTTTACTTTACTTGACACCCACAGCGTCATAACACGTTATGTGACATGGTCATAATATTTCATAACAGCTGACATAACCTGCCATGACACATATATTTAGACCTGTTGTGACATATACTGCATTATTTTATGGCTGGTTATGACAACTACAGTTGTGTCAAAATCCACAAAACCTACCACACAAGGCAAAACATTCCATTACACCAGTTATTCCCAAACTGGGGTACACACAACTCCATCGGGTGTATGCCAAATAAAAATGTGATTCACATTTAAATAAAAAATTCTTCACATTTTCAAACAGTCCATTTATATTTTCCAACGGGGCTATACATTTTGGTGAGGTTTTTTCCCTCGTCTGAGTAGCCTTGTTTCACGGCCAAAAATAAAATTAAACCATCTTCAGTCGTTGTCACGGATTTCTTCTGTTGAAGGAGAGGCGGAACAAAACGCAGCGTGGTTATTGTGATACATCTTTAATGAAGATGATAAATGAACAATATACAAAACAAGAAATGTGAAAAACCGAAAACAGCCCTATCTGGTGTAACAAACACAAAGACAGGAACACTAAAACAAGGAAAACACACAAGAACGATGGTCAGAACGTGACAGTCGTGGCCAAAAGTTTTGAGAATGACACAAATATTAATTTCCACAAAGTTTGCTGCTTCAGTGTCTTTAGATATTTTTGTCAGATGTTACTATGGATTACTGAAGTATAATTACAAGCATTTCACAAGTGTCAAAGGCTTTTATTGACAATTACATGAAGTTGATGCAAAGAGTCAATATTTGCAATGTTGACCTTTCTTTTTAAAGACCTCTGCAATCCACCCTGGCATGCTGTCAATTAACTTCTGGGCCACATCCTTACTGATGGCAGCCCATTCTTGCATAATCAATGCTTGGAGTTTGTCAGAATTTGTGGGTTTTTGTTTGTCCGCCCGCCTCTTGAGGATTGACCACAAGTTCTCAATGGGATTAAGGTCTGGGGAGTTTCCTGGCCATGGACCCAAAATATCAATATTTTGTTCCCCGAGCCACTTAGTTATCACTTTTGCCTTATGGCAAGGTGCTCCATTATGCTGGAAAAGGCATTGTTCGTCACCAAACTGTTCCTGGATGGTTGGGAGAAGTTGCTCTCGGAGGATGTGTTGGTACCATTCTTTATTCATGGCTGTGTTCTTAGGCAAAATTGTGAGTGAGCCCACTCCCTTGGCTGACAAGCAACAACACACATGAATGGTCTCAGGATGCTTTACTGTTGGCATGAAACTGGACTGATGGTAGTGCTCACCTTGGTTTCTCCGTACAAGCTTTTTTCCGGATGCCCCAAACAATCGGAAAGGGGATTCATCAGATAAAATGACTTTACCCCAGTCCTCAGCAGTCCAATCCTTGTACCATTTGCAGAATATCAGTCTGGCCCTGATGTTTTTCCTAAAGAGAAGTGGCTTCTTTGCTGCCCTTCTTGACACCACGCCATCCTCCAAAAGTCTTTGCCACACTGTGCGTGCAGATGCACTCACACCTGCCTGCTGACATTCCTGAGAAAGCTCTGTACTGGTGGTGCCCCAATCCCACAGCTGAATCAACTTTAGGAGACGGTCCTGGAGCTTGCTGGACTTTCTTGGGCACCCTGAAGCCTTCTTCACAACAATTGAACCGCTCTCCTTGAAGTTCTTGATGAGCCCATAAATAGTTGATTTAGGTGCAATCTTACTGGCAGCAATATCCTTGCCTGTGAAGCCCTTTTTTTTTTTTTTTTTTTTTTCCTTGCAGGTAATCATGGTTGACAGAGGAAGAACAATGATTCCAAGCACCACCCTACTTTTGAAGCTTCTAGTCTGTTATTCGAACTCAATCAGCATGACAGAGTGATCTCCAGCCTCGACCTCGTCAACACTCACACCTGTGTTAACGAGAGAATCACTGACATGATGTCAGCTGGTCCTTTTGTGGCAGGGCTGAAATGCAGTGGAAATGTTTTTGGGGGATTCAGTTCATTTGCATGGCAAAGAGGGACTTTGCAATTAATTGCAATTCATCTGATCACTCTTCATAACATTCTGGAGTATATGGAAATTGCAATCATACAAACTGAGGCAGCAGACTTTGTGAAAATGTATATCTGTGTCATTCTCAAAACTTCTGGCCACGACTGTAGTGTTCAGCGAAATAACAACACAATGTCAAATACAGGTAGCCTAGTCAAATAATTAATATCCAATCACATTAACCGTTACTCTCTTTGAAGCTGCTGCTCATTCCGTTTGCTCGAAAATTGATAAATGGTTAAAAAAAAGTAAGGCCCGCATCCATAGAGACACATACCAGCTTTACTGGTAGTACTGACACCACAAGCAGTACTACACCTGCATCTGTCGACGACACAAGTTGTACTGCTTCCACGAGAAAATCCAATGCTAGCATCAGTAATTCTACATTTGTTGTTAGCCCAGTTAGAGCGGGCACTGACAGTTGAGAATCTGATGCAGCCGAAGAGCTACTGCCCCACATTGGACCATCGAAGAGGCGCAAATATGATGAGAAGTACATTGATTTGGGGTTCACTTATATTGGGAGTAGTGCCTTTCTTCAGCCACAGTGTGTTATAAGTGGAAAAGTACTCACAACTGAATGAAACCATCACTCTTGCACAGACATTTAGAAACAAAACATGCCAATTAGAAAAATAAGTCACAGGAGTTTTTTGAGCAACAATTAAGACAACTTTCGAGTAGTAAGACATGTATAAAAGCAACAGGTACCATTAATAAGAAGGGGATAGAAGCATCTTATACTGTATGGTGAGATACCGAGTGGCTAGGACAGGCAAGCCCCATACTATTGTGGAGGGCTTAATTCTTCCTGCTGCTGCGGATATGGCTGGGACAATGCTGTGGGAAAAGGCCCAAAAAACTATACAGACAATGCCTCCATCAAACAACACTGTTTCAAGACTAATCAGTGGCATGTTTTGAAACAATTACTGCTTCGTATACAAGCCAGTGAATTATATGTGTTACAGCTGGATGAGTCAACAGACGTGACGGGCCTGGCACAGCTCCTGGTATATGTCTGTTACATTTATGGGGGGTCAATTAAGGAAGACATCCTCTTCTGCAAATCAGGACAACAGGAGAGGATATTTTTTAAAGTACTGGACAGCTTTGTGACATCAAATGGACTTTGGTGGTCAAGATGTGTTGTTATCTGTACTGATCGTGCAAAAGCCATGACAGAGAGACATAGTGGAGTGGTAATGTTGCTCCCGACGCCACTTGGGTACACTGCAGCGTCCACCGAGAGGCTCTTGTTGCCAAGGGAATGCCTGACAGCTTGAAAGACGGTTTGGACATTACAGTGAAAATTGTTAACTTTGTTAAAGCAAGGCCACTGAACTCTCGTGTATTTCCTGCAGAATGCAACGATATGGGCAGTGACCAACATACAGAACATAAAGAAGTGTGCTGGTTATCAAGGGGCAAAGGATTTACCTTTTTTTTTTTATTGAGAGACGAGTTTAAAGTTTTCTTTACTGACCATCATTTTCACTTGTCTGACCACTTTCATGATGACGAGTTTCTCACATGACTGGCCTATCTGGGTGATGTTTTTTCTCACCTGAATGATCTGAATCTAGGATTACAGGGACTCTCCAAAACTATATTCAATGTGCGGGACAAAATTTAAGCTATGATTAAGAAGTTGGAGCTCTTCTCTCTCTGCATTATCAAGGACAACACACAGGTCTTTCCCCCATCATTGTAGGTTTTTTTGTGTGCAAATGAACTCAAGCTTACGGACAATGTCAAATGTGATATAGTGAAGCACCTGAATGAGTTGGGTGCGCAATTACGCAAAAGCGGATGACACAAACAACTGGATTCGTTATCCCTTTTATGCCCTGCCTCCAGTTCACTTACTGATATCTGAACAAGAGAACCTCATCTAAAATTGCAACAAGAGGTTCTGTGAACATTTTATTTAGTCAGAAGCCACTGCCAAATTTCTGGATTGGGCTGCACTCAGAGTATCCTGCCTTGGCAAATCGCACTGTTAAGACACTGATTCCCTTTGCAACCACGTACCAACATGAGAGTGGATTCTCAACCCTCACTAGCATGAAAGCTTAAATACAGACACCGACTGTGTGTGGAAAATGATTTAAAACTGAGACTCTCTCCAATACAACCCAACATTGCAGAGTTATGTGCATCCTTTCAAGCATACCCTTCTCATTAACCTGTGGTGAGTTACAATTTCCGATGAACAAATAAGGTTTTATATGTAAGATGGCAAAATAAAGGGCAAAATGATTATTATTTGTGCCCTGTTCCTATAGGAGCTCTTTGTCACGTCCCACAAGCCGTGTTGTGACAAAAACTCACACACATTCTTATGTTTAATAAATGTATGGTATAGTGTGTGTGAGGCAGGCTTACAATGATGGCAAAAAACAACACTTGAGAGAGCGCTGACCCTGGTGCTAGAGGGGGTACGCAGCTGGAGGTTGAATGTTTGAAAGGGTACAGGACTATAAAAAGTTTGGGAACCACTGCATTACACCATAGCCTACTTTGTCAAAAGCATGTTTCTGTTTAGAAAATGTTCTGAAATTGACCATATTAAATTATCATTGTAATTGTGCACACGCTGATGTCAGACATGCACCTACCCCAATGCTCTGTTTCTGATGACTGGGATGACTGCAGGAGCAGATTTCAGGAGCAGGACCAGATTGCCCTTAATTCAGTCATCAGTCAAAAATAGGGTATGTACGATCTGGCTAATATGATTATGATGGTCATAATGCTTCTTGACAGTGTCATAAAGTGTATTTTCTGACTCCAAGGAAAGTGGCACAGGATGGTCGAAATGCTCTATGACAATGTATAAAATATGATTGAAAAAAAAAAACATGGCAAAATATTATTTTTTTACAACAAATTACTTAAGAAACAAACTTTCAAACGAAAGGAAACTTCTTGGCAGGGAAAAAAAACACATTTGAATAAATGTGGGTGTTGACACACTAATGTAGGTGTCATAACCAGCTATAAAATAACACAATATATGTCACAACAGTTGTAAATATATGGGTCATGACAGTGTTATGACCATATTATGACAGGTTATGTCATCTGTTATGACATCATAACATGTTATGACGCTGGGTGTTAGCGAAACAGTAGACAAACTCCATAACTTAATGCACACGCTACATCAAATATTACACACACTGTGCTACAAATCACAACACAGAAGACAGAAACAAAACATAAAGCTGTCCAATTGTCCCCTGAAGTCCCCAGACTTAAACAACCAACATATGCTTCCCTCTAAATCCCTTTCCGTCAGATATCAGTAGCTGTCACCCGCGGCCATCTCACTGCGACCTTGAAGATCCCCGGCTAGAGCACTGCAAATCCCTCGGCACTGATTGGACAGTGATTATCATTATTTGCGATATTATCACTGTCGTTTGCCGTCGTTTAATCTGCATTGTCACGTCGACCTGAAGCATTTTTCATTATCTAAATCAAGTTTCAACCGCCGGCTTCTCTGTAATTTCCAGACATCACAAGCCGTGAGACGTTCAGACGTCTCCCCGTGTCTGACACAAAGTGACACTTTGCAATTTGGTCGCCAGGCGACGTTGTCATCTGGAGTGGTGGCGGGCGTCTACGTAAAATGTCAGCTAGCTAATTCCTGCCGAGCCGGTGAAGAGGCGTCAGGCAGTGCCCGGTGACATTTCAACTTGCCTCTCTCACTCTTTTCTCTGTCTGTCTCTCTTTCTCTCCAGTCTGTCCATCTGTCCGCCTGTCCGCCTGCCCGCCTGTCCGCCTGCCCGTCTGCCCGTCTGTCCGTCTGCCCGTCTGTCTGTCTGTCTGTCTGTCCGTCTGCATGTCTGTCTGTCTGTCTGTCTGTCTGTCTGTCCTGGTAACTTCTCTGAATGTCAAATACTTTACATTTTGACATGAGTATTTACGTATTATGAAAAACACAATGATCCTCTGTTTTAGTATTCTCCTTAGACCGCTTTCTCTTTTGATACCACCTGTCTCGCACAACAAAACGTGTGAGATTTATGCAATATAACACACAGTCGCCCGAGCCTTCCCTACCATCTTTCATATTCTAACCATTTCTTCATATTCAAACATCCGACCCGTCCGTAAGACTGATTAGAGAGGTTGACAGAGAGAAATGACTGCGAGACAATCTGTTCGGGCACATTTGAAACTGAGCCGCAGTACAATAGGCAGCCTGCGCTTGGGGACCAGTTGATTTTTACAAGTACAATAGCTACACATTACTAATCCCATTCCTCCAATTGCCTCCTGATAAAATGCTGAATATATATTACTGTTGGATACAAATAAAGATCAGCTCGCGGAGGGAAAACCTTGACAAGATGACAAGTCACTTTTAGCAAGGCATCTACAAAACATTGTAACTTATCTTGCCGGTCTCACCGCATAGGTATTTTATCAGGGCAGCACAAATGCAGAGGGCAGGTTTCCCAGCTGAATCACAGCATTAGAAGTGAATCAAACAGATAGTGAGTGAGTGATCTCTGATTCTTGCACAGACATGAGAAGGCACGAACACAGACTGAGCTTCTGTCTATTCAAAATTGTCTGTGTGACACACTGTAGGTATGCCCACATGACTGATTCAGAAGCATGTGTCTGTGTGTGTGTGTGGGATGGGGGGGGGGGGGGGGGGGGGAGAGACGGACTTCAACACACTGTCTGGCTGCGTGAGAAATAACACAAGGGTATAACCAAGGTGTGTGTGTGTGTGTGTGTTCTATGTGGATGTAGAAATGAAAAATGACTTGTGTTTGAATATGGAGAGTAGAATTCCATCAGCCTGTTATCTCCTCTACCAGACACTCGCTCAAAGAGAGAGAGACACACTGACTGACAGAGAGAGAGAGACGGACATCAACACACTGTCTGGCTGTGTGAGAAACGACACAGGGGTATAACCAAGGCCAAACCCCATTCAACACAACCGTCATTGGAATCATACACCTCACAGTATTCATCATACAGCTTTACTAAGAGGGGAGTGTGTGTTTTTCGGATTTACTGTCAGAAGCCCTCACAAGGATAGTAAAACAAGGAACAGTTGGTCCCCACAAGGAAAAAGGCTATTTTAGGCTTAGGGGTTATGGTAAGGGTTAAAATTAGATTTGGGGTTAGAATTAGGGGATAGGGTTTTGGTTAGGAGTTAAGGTTCGATTTAAGGTTAGGGGATAAGGTTAGGTTAAGGATTAGGCTTAGGTTTAAGATTTTGAATGGGAATCAATTGTTTGGTCCCCACAAGGATAGTAAAACAAAAGTGTGTGTATTCTAAGGCACTGCCTCCATATTTCCAAAAGGAGTCCATGCTCCTCTGGCCCTCAAACACAATCACACACACACCATATCGTCCTCCTGGCCCCTGCATTGGTGTGTGTGTGTGTGTCTGAGCTGAGTGGGGCCCTTGGTGACACACACATTAATCATCCACAGCTGTCTGCCTCTCCCATAAATCTCTGCCTGCCGGCCCTGCCCACCGCTCTCCAGGAATTAATGGCCCCGGGTCCCCACTGTGCACAGACCACCACCGACACACACACACCACTCAAGGATGCAACACACCCCTGGCATGCTGGGTGTGTGTATGTATGTATGTGTGTATGGGGGAACACTGTGTGTGTGTTCTGTCTGTGGGACCAGACCACTCACTGCTCAAGGATGGCGCTAGCCCATGGCATAAGAGGAGTGATTTGCATAGACATTGAGACTGGAGGGTAGGGATGGCAGCTGGAGTGTGTGTGTGTGGAGGTGGGATGGGGGGTGGGCACTGAGGGTTGTGTCACCCTGTGTCAGTAATGTTAGTGAGAGTCCTTGTTACACCATTAGGGTCACAACCTAGCGACACGACTACAAAAGCAATACTACTAGAGGTTGTATGCCAATCCCCCACATGTTATGGGTGTATACCAACCTCCCACAGTGTGTGTTTGGATAAAAACAGGGGCTGATGTTAAACAGAAAATAGAAAATACCACACAAGATGTTGTAAAACACCAAATGGTGCCCAGATCCTGAGACAAGCTGTCGCTGCCAAGAGATCTCTCTCTCTCTCTCTGGTGAATGTTCAGCAGTTGCAGTGTGCATTTTGTTCCACAGGGTGGGGTGCTTTCCATACTCCAGCACCATGCTCTCACACAGGCCTGTACAAACAGTTGAAGTGGGAAGTTTACATACACATAGGCTGCAGTCATTAAAACTCCTTTTTCAACAACTCTACAAATGTCTTGTTAACAAACTATAGTTTTGGCAGGTCGGTTCGGACATCTACTTGGAGCATGACACAAGTCATTTTTCCAACAATTGTTTACAGACAGATTATTTCACTTATAATTCACTGTATCATAATAATTCCAGTGGGTCAGAAAAATCCAGAAAATGATGTCATGGCTTTAGAAGCTTCTGATAGGCTAATTGACATAATTTGAGTCAATTGGAGGTGTACCTGTGGATGTATTTCAAGGCCTACCTTCAAACTCAGTGCCTCTTTGCTTGACATCATGAGAAAATAAAAATAAAATAAACCAAGACCTCAGAAAACAAATTGTACACCTCCACAAGTCTGGTTCATGCTTAGGAGCAATTTCCAAATGCCTGAAGGTACCACGTTCATCTGTAAAGACAATAGTATGCAAGTATAAACACCATGGGACCACGCAGCCATCATATCGCTCAGGAAGGAGAGGCGTTCTGTCTTCTAGAGATGAACGTACTTATGTGCGAAAAGTTCAAATCAATCCCAGAACAACAGCAAAGGACCTTTTGAAGATGCTGGAGGAAACAGGTACAAAAGTATCTATATCCACAGGAAAACGAGTCCTATATTGACAAAAACTGAAAGGCCGCTCAGCAAGGAAGAAGCCACTGCTCCAAAACTGCCATAAAAAAGTCAGACACGGTTTGCAACTGCACGTGGGGACAAAGATCGTACTTTTTAGAGAAATGTCCTCTGGTCTAATGAACAGAAATAGAACTGTTTGGCCATAATGACCATTATTATGTTTGGAGGAAAAAGGGGGAGGCTTGCAAGTCGAAGAACACCATCCCAACCGTGAAGCACGGGAGTGGCAGCATCATGTTGTGTGGGTGCTTTGCTGCAGGAGGGTCTGTGGCACTTTACAAAATAGATGGCATCATGAGGATGGAACATCGCTGTGGATATATTGAAGCAACATCTCAAGACATCAGTCAGGAAGTTAAAGCTTGGTTGCAAATGGGTCTTCCAAATGGACAATGACCACAAGCATACTTCCAAAGTTGTGTGAAAATGGCTTAAGGACAACAAAGTCAAGGTATTGGAGTGGCCATCACAAAGCCCTGACCTCAATCCTATAGAAAATTTGTGGGCAGAACTGAAAAAGCGTGTGCGAGCAAGGAGGCCTACAAACCTGACTCAGTTACACCAGCTCTGTCAGGAGGAATGGGCTGAAATTCCCCCAACTTATTGTGGGAAGATTGTGGAAGGCCACCCAAAATGTTTGACCCAAGTTAAGCAATTTAAAGGCAATGATACCAAATACTAATTGAGTGTATGCAAACTTCTGACCCACTGGGAATGTGATGAAATAAATAAATGCTGAAATAAATCATTCTCTCTACTGTTATTCTGACATTTCACATTCTTAAAATAAAGTTGTGATCCTAACTGACCTAGGACAGGGACTGACCTAGGACAGACATTTTTACTAGGATTACATGTCAGGAATTGTGAAAAACTGAATTTAAATGTATTTGACTAAGGTGTATGTAAACTTCCGACTTCAACTGTACAATGCATGACAAAGTATGTGGACACCTGCTCGTCGAACATCTCATTCCAAAATCATATGCATTAATATGGAGTTGGTCCCCCCTGCTGCTATAACAGCCTCCACTCTTCTGGGAAGGGTTTCCACTAGATGTTTGAACATTGCTGTGGGGACTTGCTTCCATTCAGCCACAAGAGCATTAGTGAGGTCGGACACTGATGTTGGGAGATTAGGCCTGGCTCGCTGTCTGCGTTCCAATTCATCCCAAAGGTGTTCGATGAGGTTGAGGTCAGGGCTCTGTGCAGGCCAGTCAAGTTCCTCCAAACTGATCTCGACAAACCATTTCTGTATGGACCTCACTTTGTGCACAGGGGATTGTCATGCTGAAACAGGAAAGGGCCTTCACCAAACTGTTTCCACAAAGTTGGAAGCAAAGAATCGTCTAGAATGTCACTGTATTCTGTTACTTTAAGATTTCCCTTCAGTGGATCTAAGGGGCCTGGCTCGAACCATGAAAAACAGCCCCAGACCATTATTCTTCCTCCACCATACTTTACAGTTGGCACTATGCATTGGCCTGACCTTGCTTCCAGAGGCAGTTTGGAACTCGGTAATGAGTGTTACAACAGAGGACAGACGATTTTTACGAGCTACACGCTTCAGCGGTCCCGTTCTGCGAGCTTGTGTGGCCTACCACTTCCCGGCAGAGCTGCTGTTGCTCCTAGACGTTTCCACAATAACAGCACTTACAGTTGACCAGGGCAGCTCAAGAAGAGCAGAAATTTGACAAACCGACTTGTTGGATAGGTGGCATCCTATGACGCTGCCACCTTGAAAGTCACTGAGCTCTTCAGTAAGTTCATTCTACAGCCAATGTTTGTCTATGGGGATTGCATGGCGGTGCGCACAATTCTATACACCTATCAGCAATGGGTGTTGCTGAAATAGCCGAATCCACTCATTTGTACATATCGTGTACTATATGTCAGACTTCTAGTGGACCTAGTGGTGTGAGGCATTTGTGCGTGTGTGTGTGTGTGTGTGTGTGTGTGTGTGTGTGTGTGTGTCTGTGTATGTGTGGAGTGTGTTGTTGACAGGGGGTAAGAGTGTGACAGTGTGGATGGGGACAGCCACAGGCCACTGGCTAGAGCTAGACTAGCTAATCTCAACTCGATCTGATCTGAGGGCAGACACACACACACACACGTCTTTCCTGGGGCTGTTTAGACAGGGTGACTGCATGGTCATCTAAGGACTCAACCTTTCTCCACATCACACTGGTTATCAGACAACTTCTACAGAGTAAATATCCCACTCTGTTGGTAACACAGACATGGCAATCTGATAAACGGAAAGACCTTCACTAAATGTTAAACAGGTGTAACAGATATAAAAATGGAGAATCAAATCACATCTACATTGTTTTACCTCTATTCATAAAATATTTCATTTATTGGATTATACTTATCAGTTTAAAATATGACAATATAAAACAAAACATTTTACTCAATACAATATAAACGATTTGAAATAACAAAATAAACAGTAACTATATTATGCCACGAAATAACATGTACTGTCATTCAGAAATGACATACATATGATTCTATGATGATTAGAAATACATTACAAGTATCAATGATTGAATTGGACATTATTTCAACAGAACTGCTGTAGGTGTCTCTTAGTCAGTGTTTCTCTGATAGGAACACCACAAAGATGTGTTATGGAGGAAAAAGGAGGCATAAAGACTGTTATTATGTCCACATATGCAAGGCATAATAATCGGCTACCAAGTCACGCTTCTGTGTGTGTGTGTGTGTGTGTGTGTGTGTGTGTGTGTGTGTGTGTGTGTGTGTGTGTGTGTGTGTGTGTGTGTGTGTGTGTGTGTGTGTGTGTGTGTGTGTGTGTGTGTGTGTATGTGTGTGTGTGTGTGTGTGTGTGTGTGTGTGTGTGTGTGTGTGTGTGTGTGTGTGTGTGTGTTTTTCAATAGCGGGAGACGTGGGGGCCTACCTGATGCCATGGTAACAAAACATTTATCCATAATAGCGTTTGATGGCACGGACAAGAGCATCGCCAGCAGGCAAATTAGTGTTAATGGCAGGGAGTGCAGTGTGGAGGACAGCAGTGTTTCTGTGTACGTGCGGGTTTGCATGTGTGTGCGTGTGTGTCAAATCAAATGTATTTGTCACATGCTTCGTAAACAACAGGAGTAGACTAACAGTGAAATGATTCCTTACGGGACCTTCCCAGTGATGCAGAGAGAAACAAAGAGAAATAATAGAAAAATAATAACACAAGGAATAAATACACAATGAGTAACGATAACTTGGTTATATACACGGGGTACCAGTACCGAATCAATGTGCAGGGGTACGAGGTAACTGAGGTAGATATGCACATATAGGTAGGGATAAAGTGACTAGACAAAAGGATGGACAATAAACAATAACAGCAGTATATGTGATGAGTCAAATGAGTTAGTGCAAAAAGGGTCCATGCAGATTTATTTAGTTAAAACATTTTTTTTACCTTTATTTAACTTGGCAAGTCAGTTAAGAACAAATTCTTATTTACAATGACGGCCTACCAGTTAAATAGTTAACCACTAGATACCCTGACTAACTATTTAGTAGTGTTATGGATTGGGGGTAGAAGCTGTTCAGAGTCTTGTTGGTTCAAGACTTGATGCATTAGTAACACTTCCTGTGCGGTAGAAGCGAGAAGAGACTATTTAGGGCCTTCCTCTGACGCACTACCCTCTATAGCGCCTTGCGATCGGATGCCAAGCGGTTGCCATACCAAGTGGTGATGCAGCCAGTCAAGATGCTCTCAATGGTGCTGCTGTAGAACTTTTTGAGGATCTGAGGGCCCATGACAAATCTTTTCAGCCTCCTGAGGGTGAAAAGGCATTGTCGTACCCTCTTCACGACTGTCTTACTGTGTGTGGACCATGATAGTTCCTTAGTACTGTGGACACTGTTTCCTGTAGTCCACAATCAGCTCCTTTGTTTGGTTGATGTTGAGGGAGAGGTGGTTGTCCTGGCACCACACTGCCAGGTCTCTGACCTCCTCCTTGTAGGCTGTCTCATTATCGTCGGTGATCAGGCCTACCACCGTCGTGTCGCTGGCAAACTTACTGATGGTGTTGGAGTCGTGCACGGCCACATAGTCGTAGGTGAACAGGGAGTACAGGAGGGTACTAAGCACACACTCCTGAGAGGTCCCCATGTTGAGGGTCAGCGGGGCTGATGTGTTGCTGCCTACAGGACGTCCAGGATCCAGTTGCAGAGGGAGGTATTTAATCCCAGGGTCCTCACCTTAGTGATGAGCTTGGAGGGCACCATGGCATTGAATGCTGAGCTGTAGTCAATGTACAGCATTCTCACGTAGGTGTTCCTTTTGTTTAGATGGGAAAGGGCGGTGTGAAGTGCCATAGAAATTGCGTCATCTGTGGATCTGTTGGGGCGGTATGCAAATTGGAGTGGGTCCGGGGTGTCTGGGATGATGGTGTTGATGTGAGCCATTCAACCAGCCTTTCAAAGCCTTTCATGTGAGTGCTATGGGGCGATAGTAATTTAGATATGGTTACCTTGGCGTTCATGGGCACAAGGACAATGGTGGTCTGCTTGAAACAGGTATTACAGACGGTCAGGGAGAGTGAATGTCAGTGAAGACACTTGCCAGCTGGTCAGCACATGCTCTGAGCATGCGTCCTGGTAGTCCGCCTGGCCCTGTGGGCTTGTGAAAGTTAACATCTTTCAAGGTCTTACTCACATCGACTACGGAGAGCGTGTTTATGCAGTCTTCCGGAACAGCTTGTGCTCACATGCATGGTTCAGTGTTGCTGGCCTCAAAGTGAGCACAGAAGGTATTTAGCTCATCTGATAGGCTCACGTCACTGGACAGCTCGCAGCTGGGTTTCCCTTTGTAATCAGTGATAGTTTGCAAGCCCTGCCACATACAACGAGCGTCAGAGCTGGTGCAGTGGGACTCGATCTTGGTCCTGTATTGATGCTTTGCCTTTTTTATTTTATTTTACCCCCCCTTTTCTCCCCAATTTTGTGGTATCTAATTGTTAGTAGTTACTATCTTGTCTCATCACTACAACTCCCGTACGGGCTCGGGACAGACGAAGGTCGAAAGCCATGCGTCCTCCGAAACACAACCCAACCAAGTCTCCAACCAAGTGTCGGAGGAAACACTGTGCACCTGGTGACCTGATTAGCGTGCTCTGCGCCCGGCCCGCCACAGGAGTCGCTAGTGCGCGATGAGACAAGGATATCCCTACCGGCCAAACCCTCCCTAACCCTGACGACGCTAGACCAATTGTGCATCGCCCCATGGACATCCCGGTCGCTCCCGGCTGCGACAGAGCCTGGGCTCGAACCCAGAGTCTCTGGTGGCACAGCTAGCACTGCGATGCAGTGCCTTAGACCACGATGCTTTGCCTTTTTGATGGTTCGTTGGAGGGCAACTCAAGCCCTTAGCTCAGTGCGTATGTTGCCTGTAACTCATGGCTTCTGGTTAGGATATATACAGTGGGGAGAACAAGTATTTGATACACTGCCGATTTTGCAGGTTTCCCTACTTACAAAGCATGTAGAGGTCTATAATTTTTATCATAGGTACACTTCAACTGTGAGAGATGGAATCCAGAAAAATCCTGAAAATCACATTGTATGATTTTTAAGTAATTAATTTGCATTTTATTGCATGACATAAGTATTTGATACATCAGAAAAGCAGAACTTAATATTTGGTAGAAAAACCTTTGTTTGCAATTACAGAGATCATACGTTTCCTGTAGTTCTTGACCAGGTTTGCACACACTGCAGCAGGGATTCTGGCCCACTCCTCCATACAGACCTTCTCCAGATCCTTCAGGTTTCGGGGCTGTCGCTGGGCAATACGGACTTTCAGCTCCCTCCAAAGATGTTCTATTGGGTTCAGGTCTGGAGACTGGCTTGGCCACTCCAGGACCTTGAGATGCTTCTTACGGAGCCACTCCTTAGTTGCCCTGGCTGTGTGTTTCGGGTCTTTGTCATGCTGGAAGACCCAGCCACGACCCATCTTCAATGCTCTTACTGAGGGAAGGAGGTTGTTGGCCAAGAACTTGCGATACATGGCCCCATCCATCCTGCCTCAATACGGTGCAGTCGTCCTGTCCCCTTTGCAGAAAAGCATGCCCAAAGAATGATGTTTCCACCTCCATGCTTCACGGTTGGGATGGTGTTCTCGCCAAACACGGCGAGTGGAGTTTAGACCAAAAAGCTCTAATTTTGTCTCATCAGACCACATTACCTTCTCCCATTCCTCCTCTGGATCATCCAGATGGTCATTGGCAAATTTCAGACGGTCCTGGACATGCGCTGGCTTGAGCAGGGGGACCCTGCGTGCGCTGTACGATTTTAATCCATGACGGCGTAGTGTGTTACTAATGGTTTTCTTTGAGACTGTGGTCCCAGCTCTCTTCAGGTCATTGACCAGGTCCTGCTGTGTAGTTCTGGGCTGGTCCCTCACCTTCCTCATGATCATTGATGCCCCACGAGGTGAGATCTTGCATGGAGCCCCAGACCGAGGGTGATTGACCGTCATCTTGAACCTCTTCCATTTTCTAATAATTGTTGCCTTCTCACCAAGCTGCTTGCCTATTGTCCTGTAGCCAATCCCAGCCTTGTGCAGGTCTAAAAGGAGGACTTTTCACCTCTAGTTGCACAGGTGACATGCAGGTAGAAATTAGGTACAACGGTTTTCAGTTTTTCTGCATTAAAGTCACCGGCCACTAGGAGCGCCACCTCTGGGTGAGTATTTTCTTGTTTACTTATACAGCTCATTGAGTGCGGTCTTAGTGCCACATCATTTTTTGTTGGTAAATAGACACCTACGAAAATATAGATGGTAAACACTATGGTTTACAGTTCATCATGAGTTATTCTAACTCAGGCGAGCAGAACCTCGAACCTGTCATGTGCCTTTTTCTGAGGAGAGGCTTCTGTCTGGCCACTCTATAATTAAGGTCTGATTGATGGAGTGCTGCAGTGATGGTTGTCCTTCCAAACTTCTTACATTTAATAATCTTGGAGGCCACTGTGTTGTTGGGGACTTTCAATCCTCAACATAATGCTGTCGTCTCGGAGCTCTACGGACAATTCCTTCGACCTCATGGCTTGGTTTTTGCTCTGTCAACTGTGGGACCTTATACAGACAGGTGTGTGCCTATCAAGTTGTAGAAACAGCTCAAGGATGATAAATTGAAACAAGATGCACCTGAGCTCAATTTCGAGTCTCATAGCAAAGGGTCTGAATACTTATGTAAATAAGCTATTTATGTTTTTATTTTTAATAAATGTGCAAAGATTTCTCTACGTCATTGTAGATTGCTGAGTTTTTTTGTTTTTTTTAAATTCATTTTAGAATAAGGCTGTAACGTAACAAAAGGTGGAAAAAGTCAAGGGATCTGAATACTTTGCGGAGGCACTGTATATTTGCCAAATCCTTGTTCAGCCAAGACTCAGATACATTGGGTATTACAGTTCTTCAGATCACGTTCACAGGATAGTCTCGAACGGAGCTCATCCGGTTTATTCTCCAGTGATTGCACGTTTGCCAATAGAACGGAGTGTAGGGGTAATTTATCCACTCGTCGACATGGTCTCGTCAGGTATTCCCCACGCCGGCCTCTATAGTGTTGGAGATTTGGGCTAATCAGCATGTATTTATCCTCCGACTCATTGAAGTAGAAGTTCTCGTCCAAATTGAGGTTAGTGATAGCTGTTCTGATGTCCAGACACTATTTTCAGTCATAGGAAACGATGGCAGAAACATTATGGGCAGGAGCCCATAAAATGTCCCCTATTCTCTCCCGCGCCATGTTTGCGTGTGTGTGTGTGTGTGTGTCCCATGTATTGAGAGGAGATGGAATGAAAGGAATAGGGACTAAATGCATTTTGATCAACGTGGAGGGAACATGACTTCCCTAGGACCAGTAAAAGTGTGTAAACATTTGTGTAAGTACATGCGTGTTCATACATGGTCGCGTGCATCATGGTGTTGGTGAGCTAGTGGCCCCAGTGATACAGTGGTGATTGGGTCAGTATGGGCAGACCTGCCCAGCATGGCACAGAGCAGGAAGTAGGGCAAGGGAGAATATATGGCTGCTACACATTTCCCCCGATCTCCTGGGCTACATGACGCTCTGATGGAGAGGTGGTGAGGAGGTGGCAGGGGGTGTGGGAACATGTGTTTGGGCAGGGGGTGAAAGTGTGTATTTTGTGTGTATGTATGTTTGTGTGTGTGTGTGTGTGTGTGTACCAGTAGGGAACAGCTCCAGAGAGATACAGGACCATACTGCCACACTGCAGCAACCGTCTCCAGCCAAGCGCTAAAAGATGACATCACCAGCTCCAGGGAACTGTGTGTGTTTGTGTGCTCAGAGGGAAACTGTGACACTGTTAAAAAAATTGGCTTAATCAAAACATCTCTGAGCAGGAACAGACCCAATGGAACAAACAGACCCGTTTTCAGACTGTCCCTTTCCTTCCTAGATTTAAACCCAGCTGCATAGTCAACGAATCCCATCCCATCACTTCACCTGAGCCTCTGCATCCAGGCAACTGCTTGACGTCCGCGGCCGTAATCAAATGATTTACCAACAATTGAAAAACAAAATTAAATGCGCCTGCAACAATTTGATGTCGGGTGGAAATGAATAACCACTGTGAATTGGATCAGATGGCTCCCAGAAGATACTGAAAGCTCTCCCTTCTTCAAAACCAGATGGGCTTTATTGAATTTAGTCCTGACTTCATAGGATCCACAGAGCATAATACACACTGCAAGATACACTCTTTACAAGTAACCTATGACATTCAACACATTTTAGCGAACCCACAGTACTGTTAATAGCGGTTCCCAAACGTTCAACCCAAGCTTGAACAGTAACCCACTGGACCATTTGGTCCTAACCAGCCATTTTTGAAACACTGGTGTAAAGCACAGACTCACATATTGCACTGATTGCAAGTGGCTCTGGATAAGAGCTTCTACTAAATGACTAAAATGCAAATGTGACAGTGGTGATGTGTGGTTGTCTCACCTAGCTATCTTAAGATGAATACACTAACTGTAAGTCACTCTGGATAAGAGCGTCTGCTAAATGACTCAAATGTTAAAGTGGAACTGACAGCGTTTTAGCAACATGAAATTAAAATTGTTCAAATACACACCCAGGAAGACTTTTTTTAAATATTTTTTTTTTACATTTTATGACAAGCGAGCACTTAGATATGGTAATTTTCAACTTTTCATAAATTCATTGAATGTTTGGGACTGATGTATAGTCAGTCATTTCTGAATAAATAAAACATCTGTCTTGTCCAGGACCAGAGTTTACGCAGACCGGTGCACCCTAACCAATCAGAGCTACAGTAGGCCTAAATAAGCCATTTGCCACACGGGCCCTGCCATCATTCACCTTGAACTGGACTGTGTGTTTACAGGCAGCAGCAACAGCAGGACTTTAGATCTTTAGAACGCATTCGCCAAAAGCCCCAAAATACACCTGAATGGATTTCTCCTCTTACATTTAGACATTTCACAGTCCTATTGATCAAACAACCATAAAAAGGTAGGCTCTCTTCCCCTCATTTGCCTATGCACATCAACAACAAGATCAACAAATAATGCTAGCCAGAGCGAGATAAGCTCAAATCTAACTAGAGAAAATTAGATAAACCCTCAAACTTTTTAAGCTAGTTGGCCGTCAAAATTGCATTGAAACAATGGGGAATAGTAGCCTGCTCATCCTTCCGCAGCTTGCCTGTTTTTGGAACTTGCCTTCCTGGCAGCCAATTTGATCGATGCCAAATACATTTGATTGACAACCAGTGCTTGACTTGGACTGAAATAGGTGCCAGTACTCATTTTTGGTGCTGGTACTGTTTAGATTTAGGTGCAGGAGCTCCACAATACTTTTGAGCTAATATTCTATAGAGATGCAGGAGCTCAAGCAGTAGAACATTTGAGGTGTCGGTACTCAGCTCCAGTGAGCTCCTGCCCAAGTCATGCACGGTTGACAACTAACAGATAGGCTAACTGTGGATAACAGTCATTCAAGTTCAGCATCGGTAGCTAGCAAAGCAATTCACAATTCTTGCTAGCTAACCAATTCTGGAGCCCTGTCAGAGTGAACACCAGGTTATTGGTCAACTCTCTGACCAAAGCCCTTCTCCCTCGATTGCTCAGTTTAGCCGGGCGGACAATTCTAGGAAGAGTCTAGGTGGGTCCAAACTTCTTCCATTTAAGAATGATGGCCTCTGTTTTCTTAGGGACCTTCAATGCTGCAGAAATATTTTGGTACCCAGATCTGTGCCTCAACACAATCCTTTCTCTGAGTTCTACGGACAATTCCTTCGACCTCATGGCTTGGTTTTTGCTCGGACATGCTCTGTCAACTGTGGGACCTTATATAGACAGGTGTGTGCCTTTCCAAATCATGTCCAATCATTTGAATTTACCACAGCTGAACTCCAATCAAGCTGTAAAAACATCTCGAGGATGATCAATGTACACAGGATGCACCTGAGCTCAATTTCGAGTCTCATAGCAAAGGGTCTGAATACATATGTAAATAAGGTATTTCTGTTTTTATTTGAATACATTTGGAAACATTTCTAAAAACCTGTTTTTGCTTTGTCATTATGGGGTATTGTGTGTAGATTGATAAGGACAATTTTTTATTTAATCCATTTTAGAATGAGGCTGTAACGTAACAAAATGTGGAAAAATGAAGGGGTCTGAATACTTTCCGAATGCACTGTATATTAATCATGCTTTGAACTGCATCCATCTATTCTGCCAACAATGCCTTTATGTAAGTTATGACATTTTGAGTCAAATAAAACCCTATTTCTAAAACCTCTTATAAAGTTGCTTTTGAAGCATAAACTGGGAATTTGATATTTTTTCTACTGATATTTGTTTCATATCTGCAAAGTTGTTAAAACCCTGTAAGTTCCACTTGAATGTAAATGTACATATTGCAGCAGTCTCACCTCTTTGAGGCAGCCCATGAAGTTGTTGCTGACAGGAGACCCAGGCAGGTCGGCGGTGCTGGGGCTTCCACCCACGTAGAAGAAGTCATCGGAGCCCAGCATGGTGTAGTCCTCCTGGGTATACCCCGTGGTCGTCAGGATACCGTCAACTGATATCGTCACCTAGACAACGGGAAGAACCAGGAAGGAGAAAGTCCACTCATGACCATCTTGGGTTTTGGGGGAGAAAGGAGGGTACGGGGGTCAGGGTGTAGGCAGAGGTTTATGCTCAGGTTAATCTAACAGGGACTAGGTTTTTGTCTCGATATTGTGTCTTAGTAATGCTCGCTAGTGTAATGACTTCAAGTGTGTGGCCCAGTCCCACAACCTGGACCATGTCATTGGATTCATCTGTGTTTCTGTCATGTACGTCAACTCTTACGCTCAACCAGGGCAGATAAAGAAAATATTCCCACTGACATATTTTCTTTAACTTTGATGCAAGTTAGTAAATGAGGTTTCTTTGGGGATTTGGCATTTGGTTAGACTTGAAGGGTTAGTAGGATGCCAACAACACCAAGGATAAATTGATTGTGCTCGTTTTAGTTTGAGTTGATATCTGGATAGTGGAGACATTAACAAGCATGCAAAAAAAGGGATGTGCTGCTAATTCTACATATGAACAAGCCATGAGTATCATAGCCATGTTGTAGTTAGTTATCTTCTTAATAACAAGATGAGTTGAGTGAATGGGGTGCTAACACAAAGCAAGGGCTAACCTCTAAGTCAGCTGGATGGAACATGCCAAAGCCCAATCACTACACAATCAGACCACACCAAAAGCCATGAGAGGGGGGGTTATCAAGGGAGGTGTAGCATCAGAATCGCCACTTCTATAAACATTCACCACACACAAATGACAGCGTGAATGGCAGGTGAGTTAAGTGTTAGTTAGGCAGGTTATTGGGAAAGCAAGGGATGAGGATAGTGTGAGATCGAAGGGAAGGATGGAGAAGTTTAGGCATGCCATGCGCCACTGTGTACTGGAAACAACTGTCAGAGCTCCCATTGGTGTACTTTTGGGTTTTCTTTCCTCTTTTTTTGTAGTTGTAGTTGTGGAAAGCTTCTGGCAGTTTGGTCGACAGTCATCGGCCAAAACATAGGGAATGCAAAGGAGGTTTTAGTCAAACAGTAAGCCCTAAAGAAAGACTTGATTTGGAGGGCTTTGGAATAGAGAGGGAGAAGTTGTAGAAAGGAAAGCAGAAGAGGAGAGAAGCTAGTGTGAGAAAAAGAAAGATGAACGATAGAATCAAATCATGAACGATGGAGGGAGAGAATCCAATATAAAGAAAGCCAAGAAATACCAACCCCATTTCCACGTTTTTTTGACAATGGTGTCTAGAATGAAGAGTCAAAGAAAAAGGAAGAGGGGAAGGAAGGAAGGAGCACACAGCAAACCCCAAAAAAAGGAAAATTGGAATGATATCTACCAGACAATGGAGTTTGTTTACCATAGCGTGTCCAATGCCTGATTGCTTTGAGGAAAAGGGGGAAGAAAGGAAATTAAATAGTGAACAGAGGGGTTGTTAATAAAAAAATAAAAAAATAAAAAAATTAATAAACAATGATGAAGAGTTAAGGTGTTGTTAGTACAATAGCTGGTTAGGCAACAGTTAGTAGGACAATGACTCATTCCATGAGTGGTTAGTTCTGATTTTCTACAAAAGCTTGTTCTCGGGGAAAAGAGAGAGAGAGAGAGGGTGATTGAGAGAGAGACAGAGAGAAAGAGAGAAATAATTAAGAAAAATAAATAGAGCGATAAAGTGGGTATAAGAGAAAAAGGGAAATATTTTATGGCATAGAGCTCAATTTGAAATCCAGAGTATTCCATAGGTAGAGGGATGAACCTTGAGTTGACCTTGATGAAGTGATGACATAACATACATACTTACATAGAATATCAACCTGGTTTAGATTCCAAAGAGCTGCTCGACTTTCCCATGAGATAATGCTCCTTTAAAAGAAACACCCTTCCCAGATTGCGTAATTAGCCGTATGGAATGTAACTAGCTAGACTTCATACAGCACCTTCACAAAGCATCCATTTCAGCTTTGAGCTTTCTCCTAAACTGAGTAGAGATCAGATTAAAAACACTACTATAGTAGCAATATGAAAACGTTTCCATTACATTTGGCATTATTGTATTTGACAAAAAATATAAATATAATTTGTAATATATTAGTAGAACTTAAGGAAAACCATTACTACAATTCCTTACATAGTTGAAATCCTAGTCTATCTTTTGCCCCCTTGCCTAGAGCCAGAACCCACCCTCCATCAACTCTCACTGAGGATGTGGAAGGGAACAGGACCTTGACTATTAGAATATTTTGTATTGTGGGTTTGTGGGCGATTTTACAGCTAAACAGAGATCAGTCTGGGGTAAACAGGAGTCGTCGTGGTTGGCTGAAGCTTCTCCCTGCCAGCACCCACAATAAGACGGGGCCGAGGAGAGGGGAGAGAGAGAGGATTGTAGGGGTGGACCAAAGAAACAGTGGACCGAAGAAAACCAGACCGGAAATTGGTGTTCTTGGAATTCAGAAAATATGGAGAAAATTAATAGGGGAAAGTAGGTCAAAGTAGGCATGAAATAAACCATGTCTTTAGGAAATAGTAAGTCAATGGGGTTAAAAATAGACGAAATTAAAAACAACTGTAAAAATTCTTGTGAACGGACCAAAAAAACTACAAGAACAGGAGAATGTATAACGCAATAAAAATATATATTTGGGAACTGTCAAATCTATTTAAGACGAACAAAATATATGGGTCTTCTACCTATCCTACAGTATCAGTTGACCTGAATGTCCTGAATATATCTGCATGTTTGCACACGTTATGTGTCAGCACCACAGTGCTGTCCACTCTCACCCTCCCTAGCCACTATTACCTGTCTCAGGTTGCGCGTGACCTTGACGTCGTGCCAGGTGTTGTCGTTGAACTTCCCGTTGACGGGCTCCACGATGGCCTCGAAGGCCCCTGACCCCAGGTTGATGACCAGGCTCACCGCCCCGTCCTTCAGGGCCAGGTTGACGTAGTCGGCCGACTTCCCCGTGTGGAGGATCAGGCCGTTGCGCTGCCACGTCTTGAAGGAGAGCGTGATCTCGTCGCTGCTGCTCTGGATGGGGTTCTGGGACAGGTCGTAGCAGAAGTACTCGGAGCCGCGGAACGTGGCCACGTTCTCCTCCCGTGCTGCAATGGAGAACAGACAGCGGAAAACAGGTGTTTAGAACCCAATGATAAAGAGAAACCAAAGAGAAAAAGGAGAGAGAGGTTAGAACCTAATATAGAACGCACAACTGAGAACCGAGAGTATTATTATTTGAACGAAGACTCTCCAGATACCTAGGACATTTAACGATGTACTCAAGACACAGTAAAAGCACCACCAGCACACACTTAGGGAGGTACATGAAAAAGGACCATTACAGACACCAATAACACTGAGGAGATATGGGATAGACTGGGTCTCAGGGCAGTGTGACCATCAAATATAATTGGAGAGTATCATGCACAGCTATTGTCAAACATCATCAGAAGCCTAATCTCACCACTTGAATTGGTATTTCTTATGAAATGGCAGGCCTGTTATGCTTTAAATTCGATAAAAGGTAGGAGAGAGAAAAGGAGCGAGAGGAGCGAGAGTGAGAGCAGCAAGAGAGAGGGAGTGAGAGAGAGAGAGAGAGAGAGAGAGAGGGGAAGAATGTGAGAATGTGTGTGTGAGAGAGAACGAGAGAGAGAGACTAGAGGAGAGGAGAGAAGGCATCACTGCCTTTGCAGCTGAGAGAAAGAAAAAAAGAAAGCGAGAGGGAAAGACAGAGGACAGAGAGAGATTGAGACAAAAGGAAAGAGAGACAGGACAGGAGAGAGTGAAGGGAGTGAAACGCGGCGATAAAGACAGAGGACAGAGAGAGAAAGAATAAAAGAAAAGAAAAGAGAGAGAGAGTGAAAGGCTAGCGAGAATGAAATAAATAGGGTGGGGAGGAGGGAAGAGAAGGGAAGGGGGGGGGGAAGAGTGCAGTCGGGCACTTATCTGTGAGATCATCTTCAATTAGCTCTCTGTCTGCTAAGTGAAGAGAAGCTGGGGAGTGTGTGGGTTTAGCCAAGGCCAGGCGGAATTTATCAGAGCCAGCCCGTGCTTGCTGTCTCCGGCTCTGGGCTACAACATGTGCTCTGCATACTCAATAAGGCCCCGGTCGACACAAAATGGCTTCCGTCTTTCATCCTCTGAATACAGCGGCTACAGCGTCTTCAGGCCTCATTCCCTCAAAAGGAATCCATTCCACAGTGAAAATGGCACTTTCACCTATGCATTATGTGTGAGGTCTGGTAATATGAAGGCATAGCTCAGGTCCAGAGCTGCTTAGGGCAGGTCCAGGAGAGCGTCCTTTGACCTCACCATAGGTTAACTATCAGGTCGAGCCAGAGTGAACCTTCACATTTACCTTAAGCACACGTTCCTGTATTAATTAGACCTGGTTCAAATCTACCGTGCTTGGTTAAGCTTGACGTTTGAGGACTGTCCACTGGTTCTAGTGTACTAGGCAAACTAAAACCAATGCAACTCGAGTCTCCAAAAGTATTTGATAAATGTATTTACCAGACGTCTGATGTGCACATTGGACGCTCTAACCGTATGGCCTTCTATGAATGTTGAAGCAGGGATGTTGACAAGAGAAAACCACTACATCATGAGTTACAGTGGCATTCCTCCAGCTGCTACGCGGCAGCAAACTCTTCCAGTACTTATCTTAATTCACAGAGTAAATACACCATTGTGTTAGACATGGCACTTTGGCACACCGATTTGGCACCAAACAATAAACAACATCCATTATTAAAATGTACCCTCCTCGAGGCTACATCCAGTATCTTGTGATGGGTGCAGCAACACGCTACTCTGGAGAAAAAGGGACGTTGTCACTTGCATTCAAATAATGTAGAAACATACACTTGCACCAGTTGGTTCAAAGCTATTATATCAATGGTCCACCTGCCTTAACCAATCACAAACTGATTAGCCAAGCAAACACTACCCACAACCCCCCGCCCATCTTATCTCCAGGTCGGCCAGGCAACCTGACATCACAGATACCACCGCACCTCCTAACGCCTCTCCTGATAGGTTCCTGTGATCAATGATTCATTAACGCAGGTATTGTTTTAACTAAAGACTGGGCCAGACCAGATGTTAGAGCTCATCCATTACCTCCATACTGCTCAATACTTAATGAGCAGAGCAGGGGGGAACCACCCGGAGCAAAGAGGCTGTCTCCACTACTGAGAGGTAGGGAAGGGACAGAAAGACAGGGGAGACAGGGATACCAGCTTGGGTAATACACACTGAGGGTGATAAAGTCTGGGTTTATGCGAGACACAGTCTGGGATTATATGAGGGAGGGAGGTTAGTTGAGACAGTCTGGGGTTATGTAAGTGAGGGAGTTGAGTTGGAACATAGTCTGGGGTTATGTGAGGGAGGGAGGTGAGTTGAGACAGTCTGGGGTTATGTGAGGGAGGGAGGCGAGTTGGAACATAGTCTGGGTTTATGTGAGGGAGGGAGGTGAGTTGAAACATAGTCTGGGTTTATGTGAGGGAGGCGAGTTGGAACATAGTCTGGGGTTATGTGAGGGAGGGAGGCGAGTTGGAACATAGTCTGGGGTTATGTGAGGGAGGGAGGCGAGTTGGAACATAGTCTGGGTTTATGTGAGGGAGGGAGGCGAGTTGGAACATAGTCTGGGGTTATGTGAGGGAGGGAGGCGAGTTGGAACATAGTCTGGGGTTATGTGAGGGAGGGAGGCGAGTTGGAACATAGTCTGGGGTTATGTGAGGGAGGGAGGCGAGTTGGAACATAGTCTGGGGTCATGTGAGGGAGGGAGGTGAGTTGGAACATAGTCTGGGTTTATATGAGGAAGGGAGGCGAGTTGGAACATAGTCTGGGGTTATGTGAGGGAGGGAGGCGAGTTGGAACATAGTCTGGGGTTATGTGAGGGAGGGAGGCGAGTTGGAACATAGTCTGGGTTTATGTGAGGGAGGGAGGCGAGTTGGAACATAGTCTGGGTTTATGTGAGGGAGGGAGGTGTGCTGTACTGTAGAGATACATACTAGTTTAGGGAATACATTGCAGAATTTATTCGGACTAGGGAACACACTGATTTGGTTGGAAGAGGGAGATTAATGGGGAACGAATATAAGCTTGTTTTAACGAGAGTGCATACATAACGAGAGGCCGTATCATCTCATGTTAGCTGTATGAGAGAGGAAGGACAAAGATATATTAGTCAGTCTGTAATAGAAAAAACCCATAACAGCTCAGATGACATCCGCTCAGTTCAAAGAAAGTTTAGTTTAACTTTCAGAGTTTCCGTTCTTCTCCCCCAGGCTTAGTGGAATGAAGTGAACCCTCTCTCTAACTCAAACACCGCCCCCCTAAGGCACCCCACCACCTCCCTCCATCTCTCCCTGTCTCCCATCCACCTCTCCATGGCCCACTGCTGGCTAAACAAGCTTTGTCTGTGTGCATGGGTAATGTGAAACCATAGGGAAGCCAGGGGGACCACAGAGCTTTGCCCATAGGAGCTAAAATGCAGGCAGGCAGGCAGACAGGTAGACAGACAGACATGGGTTAGACAGACAGGCAGACAGACAGACATGGGTTAGACAGACAGACATGGGTTAGACAGACAGACATGGGTTAGACAGACAGACAGACAGACAGACATGGGTTAGACAGACAGACAGACAGACAGACAGACAGACAGACAGACAGACAGACAGACAGACAGACAGACAGACAGACAGACAGACAGACAGACAGACAGACAGACATGGGTTAGACAGACATACAGACAGACATGGGTTAGACAGACAGACAGACAGACAGACAGACAGACAGACAGACAGACAGACAGACAGACAGACAGACAGACAGACAGACAGACAGACAGACAGACAGACAGACAGACAGACAGACAGACAGAGAACACAATGGTAAAAATTAAGAGGTATGGATAAAACTATTAAGCATCAACTATCCAAGCTAGCTTTGGACCAATATTGTAATTTAATGTATGTTTCAGTTCATATCCAATCAACATGCAGTTCCTTCGGAAAGCACTCAAACAATAAAAAACAGAAACAGAAATACCTTATTTACATAAGTATTCTGACCTTTTGCTGTGAGACTCAAAATTGAGCTCAGATGCATCCTGCTTCCATTGATCATCCTTGAGATGTTTCTACAACTTGATTGGAGTCCACCTGTGGTAAATTGAATTGATTGGACACCTGTCTATAAAAGCCCACACAGTTCACACTGCATGTCAAAAACCAAACCATGAGGTCAAAGGAATTGTCCGTAGAGTTCCGAGACAGGATTATGTCGAGGCACAGATCTGGGGAAGGGTACCAAAACATTTCTGCAGCATTGAAGGTCCCCAACAACACAGTGGCCTCCATCATTCTTACATGGAAGAAGTTTGAAACCACCAAGACACTTCATAGAGCTGGTTGCCCAGCCGAACTTCTTGGTCTTGGAGGTGACCAAGAACCCAATGGTCACTCTGACAGAGTTAACTCTGTGGAGATGGGAGAACCTTTCAGAAGGACAACCATCACTGCAGCACTCCACCAATTAGGCCTTTATGGTAGAGTGGCCAGACGGAAGCCACTCCTCAGTAAAAGGCACACGACAGCCAGCTTGCAGTTTGCCAAAAAGCACTTAGACTATCAGACCATGAGAAACAAGATTCTCTGGTCTGATGAAACCAAGATTGAACTCTTTGGCTTGAATGCCAAGCGGCACATCTGGAGGAAACCTGGCACCATTCCTACGGTGAAGCATGGTGGTGGCAGCATCATGCTGTGGTGATGTTTTCAGTGACAGGGACTGTGAGATGAGTCAGGTTCCAGGAAAAGATGAACGGAGCAAAGTACAGAGATCCTTGGTTAAAACTTGCTCCAGAGTGCTGATGACCTCAGACTGGGGTGAAAGTTCACCTCCCAACAGAACAACACTAAGCACACAGCCAAGACAATGCAGGAGTGGCTTCAGGACAAGTCTCTGTATGTTCTTGAGTGTCCCAGCCAGAGCCCGGACTTGAACCCAATCTAACATCTCTGGAGAGACCTGAAAATAGCTGTGCAGCAACACTCCCCATCCAACCTGACAGAGCTTGAGAGGATCTGAAGAGAAGAATGGGAGAAACTCCCCAAATACAGGTGTGCCAAGCTTGTAGCGTCCTACCCAAGAAGACTCGAGGCTATAATCGATGCCAAAGGTGCTTCAACAAACTACTAAGTAAAGGGTCTGAATACTTATGTAAATGTGATATATTTTAAATGAATTATCAAAAATGTCTAAAAACCTGTTTTTGCTTTGTCATTATGGGGTAGTGTGTGTAGATTGAGGGAAAATAACAATTGAATCAATTTTACAACAAATGTGGAAAAAGTCAAGGGGTCTGAATACTTTCCGAAGGCACCGTAGACACAAACACACGTGTAGTTTGTGAGCTAGGGGGCCATTTAACATTCCAAGATGGCGCAAGACCAGGAGGTTACACAGGAAGGACGGACTAAAGCCAAAATGCACCAGCAAGATGGAGATCGGGGTAGAGGTCCCCTGGCTTTTTAATAGCTATAACGATTGTACTGAAATATGGAATTAAGGAATAGGCCAAGAATATCTTAATAAGTAATATGTATGGAGTGGAGGGTGCTTTATGGTGCAGTAATGATTTTTACAGTCTCCATAAGCCTTTCCTATATAACTCTAAGGGGGATGGATGAGGCTGGATGAGACCTGGCAGGGGTCATACGGAAAAAGTGTCTGAGAAAAAGAACGGCAGAAGAAAGAAGTTCTGGCTCCACTATATCTTGTCTGTTTTAGGGTGTGAGAACTGCACCGCCACCCGGTTGGGTAAGGCTTCTCAAAAATGTCTCCTAGAAAAAAAGTTGCATTTTGAAAAAGAGGCTCAGCTCCAACTCAACTTTGCTTTAACTTCAACCCTGATTGATTGAACTTGTTGATCGGTCGGGGAGTTCTCTGGGATGGATTCCCAAGTCTAAAACAGCTGATGGAACTAAAAACCCGTCTGTCTGTAGCCTCAAACCAGACAGGTCGACTCTTGACCCTCAAACACGGGATTTCTGCCTCACTGGATTAAAGAAACGCACAGTCATGTAAAACCTCGCGAGTGTGTCTAGAAGGGTCTACAGACTGACTAAAATGACAGCCCACCACAGACTGTGATAAATGACTACAATAGCCCTGATTAATTAATAATATGGATTGTTTTGAATAAAACATTAATGAAATGACTGGCTTCAGTGACACCGTAGTAATGGTTTTAGTTCAAAAAGTGAATCTGTGATGAATAAGTCATTGCCCATAAATAATCTAGACACAAAATGATTTATGACAAATTCGCTGAATATTTCCCTGGATTAAGGCTCTTTGGTCAGAGCAGTAGCTATAAATCAGGGTTTAGAGCATCACTTTGTGCTGTTCTGTATCTATCTTCCTCTATCTTGCTGGTGAACTCATGACTAGGGAGAGGGTCTGATTTAATGTACTGAGGAGCATCAGCGAGTAATATCCTATATCAGCATCTCTCTCCAATGACACGCTCTTCTTCTTCCTTTCTATCCCTCTGCTCTCGCTCCCTCTCTCTGTGCACATTCTTGAGTCTAGGGCCCTGCTGCATTTCTCGTTCCGCTCCAGTGACTCGCTCCTCCCCTCTGCACGTTTTAGCAAGCACCATTGGCTCTCCCTCCACGTTGTTTTCTACCTTTCTCTGCCTCTCTACCTTTCCCTCCCCATTCCCCTTACCTCCTCCTCCCATCACATCTCCCTTTTCCACTACATTTTCCTGTTCCCTGCCTTCCTCCCCCCTTCCTTCATCAAGGTCTCTTGTGAAAAAGAGATTGTATCTCAATGAGACTAACCTGGATAAATAAAATCTTCCCCCTCTACCTTTTCACTCTCCCGTGATCTATTTCCTTCTCTCACAGCCTCCCTCCCTTCATTTCCTTGCCTCTCTGTAATACCAGGTGGACAGCTTGTGTGAAATTAACCTGGGGTTCCCTGTGAGAATAGCAGAAAACACAGGGGATTATTTCTCCCTGCATTAGCATAATTGACACACACACACACACACACACCCTCACATGAAGGTATAGGTTACACAATTTCTCTCTGTTCTCCCTCATACTGTATAACACAACACATCAAGAGACTTCACTGACCATAAGTGGCCTCATTGCGGACGTGTGTGTGTGTGTGTGTGTGTGTGTGTGTGTGTGTGTGTGTGTGTGTGTGTGTGTGTGTGTGTGTGTGTGTGTGTGTGTGTGTGTGTGTTCTTTCCATCCACAGCCCACCGGTTCTAAAATAGTTTTACTGTTCACTATGAGTATTTTATCTATAACAATAGTTCAGGGATGTTGAGGGCGGTAAAATCAGACAATAATTTAAAAGAACCTCTCCGATGATGACTAGTATTGTGTGTGTGTGTGTGTGTGTGTGTGTGTGTGTGTGTGTGTTCTTTTGCTCTTTATATCTTTCGAATTTGAATTCCAAGAAAGGTTTTGGAAAAATAATGGTTCAATAAAATGTTGTTGTTTCCTTCAACTGTAAGTACAGTTTTAAAGGGATAGTTCACCCAAATTACAAAATGAATGGTTTCCCTGCTTAGGTTTTATTTACCTAGTCACTGTTTAAAATTGAGACTTTTGTGGCACAATCCAATGCAAGTCGATGTTATCCACATATTAGGATGTTGGTGCTTCATCTCCAAACCATCTATAAGTAACTTCATTGAGTTAGAAGCATTTTCTTTTGTTGATACTTTGGGATGATTTGGACACGAAGCTCGAAAATGCCTCCTATTCTCTCCTTTCCTCTCCACCTGTATAGATTAGTCCTAAAAGCCTTTTCTCTCCAGGAAACCTACAGATTGTTCATTAAGAGGAGCATATTTCATTGACAATGAGCCATGCTTCATTCAACAGGAGCATAGCTCATTTCATTCAGAAACAAAAATCTAGACAAAAATGCACAGGGTCTTCGTTTGAGCCGGATGTGCAGTTGAATTACCGTAATTCGAAAAGGTTAGATAAAAAGACACAGGAGCTGTACGTGTGTTGTGAATGGAGTTTTTTATATTTTTTATAACAAACGCAGGACCTGTGTATCAAAACAGGGTGGTGGGGAATCGTGAGATAATGTTGGCGCGAGCACACAAACGTAGTATTATAAAATCCACCCACACCACACAAAATGCAACACACATGCACTTGCACAGAAACACACACCCCACACATTTTGTCGGAGGCGTTATCAGCAGGGTGGATCTGGCCTGAGACCGGGCGAAAGCGTCGAGGAATTCCAGGGTTGACCATCTGTCGGCCTTATTCAACACAGAGTGACACACAGAGACGGAGACAAGCAACAAGCCTAGGACCGGGCCCAGGCAGGTCCATTCATATTCAACAGAACAAACCCACTACAACATTACAACACTCCTCTTTCTCTCTCTCTCGACCCTCTCTCTCTCACACACACTCTCTGCCTCACCTGACAAGGACACCTTACGTGGAAACAGATTGCTTAGCAAATGGGGGAATGATTCATACGAACTCGGTATTGTTAATCAGAATAAAAGTGTTATTCACAGAGTGCTGAAAATAAATGACGTAACATGCAGGATAGAGAGGACCAGAGGGAAAGATGGAATTAGAGAGAGAGAGAGGCGGGGGGAGGAAAAAGGGGGAGGATGAGAGAGGGATAGAAAAAAATAGGAAAGAGAGAAGCTGATTGAGATATTTCCCTCTATAATCATGTGTAATGCCAATTCTCGACTCCCTCCCTACCAGTGGTGTATCAAATCAGGGCGTTCGCCCACGCTACCACAACATGCAGAAGTACTACGGGAAAAGCCTTATGAGGCATTCAAACTCAAAATGGTGTCTTTCTTTCTGCCATCCACATTAAGCTCCACTACGTCAGTATGGGCCACTTTGTTGCAAAAAGACAAGAAGACATGACAATCTGGGGAAGAGTACAGCCTCTCGAAGAAACAACGAGGATGTGGATTATCCATTTTACGGCCCTCTCACTCCATCCCGCCCTCTGAAAATTGTTATTCCATTTTGTGGAAGCTGCGGGTGACTGTTTAAAGCCGTCTCTCCCGCCATCCACTGGAAGCAATTTCATACCCAGCTAATTTGAATTTGATAGCTCTTTTTGATCTCTGGCATTAGTTATATTTCATGAATTCTCTCATCTTTTCAATTACAGGTAACGTTAGGGCTGACAGAAAGAGAGAGAGAGAGAGAGAGAGAGACCACGGCCACCCCTGAAATCTGATCGGCCACCCCAGAATGGGTCGTCTCTGAATATGTAGATCGTTTTGACCAAGATGCACACCGACAGAAAGACTCAATCTCACTGGAGAAAGAATCAGAGCGAATGAAACAGCGCCCCATCGGTCTGTGTAGTCCATGTATATGGCCCGAAATAATATATCATGTCATATTATTTTGGGCCAGACAGCATCATATACATGGACTACAGATACCACGACAGAAGGGCGTTGTTTGCCTGGCACGGATGCTTCCTCTAGTGAAATACCGTAAAACTGAAATGAATAGCCAGGCATTTATTTGCTTAAATCACTGAACACAACAGGCGCTTATTAGAGACATGGTTCTGTTTGAGCTAGGCGTCCATTTCCTTAATGCACACAGTTTTTGCACATTTGCATAGTTAATTGTTTAATTCCAGCATTTGAATACATTTTTTAATTTCCTGCACTAATGTGTTATTATTTACACACTGTTTCACGTTTCTCTTGTCTTAGTATGCCTCAATTATTTATTTTTTTTACTTTTCCTGACAGAATAATTATTCTCCTCTTTGACTGTGCATTTTTGGCAGTTCTGACTTTCACCACTAGAGGGCGGTCAGATTATTTTCTAGGGGTCTGTACTCTTGAAGTTGTTGACTGTTTTTGTGCTTGTCAGTTAGCTAGCAGTTCTCAGCTGTTAGCAGCCAATGGCTAGCAGTTTCTTAGTGGTGATAAAAACGGATGATTGCCATCATTTTTTTGTTGTTGAGTCATACACTAAATGATTATATGTAACCAATCAAATATTAAAACCTTGTAAATAATTCAGTGTAATTCATAGTAACCTCACAGATACACACGAATGACAAAATCATTTCGTATTGTTAACATTCTCAGGGAAGCCTAGCTTCCCTTGACATCCATGAATACACGGCACTTTGTAGGCTTAATGTTATCACACTAATGGTGTTTGTAATAGATGTCCCTTTCCATTCAAACAGCACAGGTGCACAGTGCTGGATTTATTTCGAAGCAGACGAAAGTGCACAGGTGACCTACTTAGCCTACTTTTTGAAGTGATTTATTTGATAATCAGATGAAAACATAATGACGACTGGTTGTGTGCAAGACACATTAAAATGTTAAATGATATGTCTTAAAGCCAATAAAAGCAATTCATGCAGGCGCATGCACACATTGTAGGTCCTGTGGAAAGAAAATTGACCCCCGAATGTCACGGTATAATTTGCACTCTCGATGGCCGTTTCAAGTGAATTTAATGCTGTATGCTAATACCCTTATATAAAATCCTGACCTTGAATGCAAACACTAACGCCTTTTGGAATTTATGTATGATTTATTTGAAAAGGGAAATGTACAAAACCTGAAGCATTAAATGCACTGAACTGTCATAATTATATTGAACGAATTAGATTAAAGTGGCAATCAGCAGTAGAAACAATAACAAAGTATTCTCTCTGCCCCTGTATTGGTAAATGGGGATGGGGCTGGGGAACTGTAACCTCTGTAGATGCAAGGACTAATCATTCAAATGCTAGTTTTAACCATATTTTGAGGCTATAGTGTTTGTATAAATGTACTTTGTTTACAAACATTGGAGTAAGACAAGCTTATATTTTGGGTTCAGGTGGGGTACGACAGTTGAACTACGCTCATGAGGCATTCATAAGATACTGTACATTCTTCAAGAATCAATGGGTACATATCATTCATTTATAAGTTTAAAAATGAATGTAGCAACTGCTAGTTGCCCCTTTAAGGTAAAAAATAAATAAAATGTTATGGCCTCCTTAAACTGTGGAGGCGGATGGGTGGAGACTTGTATATAGTATGTATCCAACTAAAGCTTCTTCAGTCACGCTAACGCCGTTAACTTCTATATACCCACCTCTCTATTTGAGGCCCAGCTCATTGCCTTATTTTACAGTAATACGATCACACTGCATGTCCCAAAAAAGTATTTATAAATGAATACCAGAAAAACAAAAAAAAGGTTAAATTGCCCACATATAAATGATTTTACATGAACTAGCTCAGAACACGACACACAACATGTATTCTGGGGTGCAGATGCTTCTTTTGCTTGTGGGAGGAGATTATATCCCACACAAAGGAGTGATTACATGGTAGAATGAGCTCCATATTAAAACATGATCACCTTTCACCAGAGCTCAGGTGGGAACAATCATGGCTAGATGTTACTGCAATTATACCAATTACAAAACTGAGGCGAAGGACATATCTAGCCCGACTAGTAGCAAATCATTTGCATTTGATAAGAGTTTTCGGGCCTCAGCACTCAGAGAGCAAGAAAAATGCGCTATTTTCAATATATACCAATACATAGGCCTACAGAATTTTGTGCATTTTAGCCTAATGTACTAATTATTTGCCCCCCCCCCAAAAAAAATCACAATACTGCAGGAAATATTACAGAAGGAATCTCTCTCTCTCTCCCTCTTTTGGTCTCTCTCTCTCTCTCTCTCCCTCTTTTTGTCTCTCTCTCTCTCCCTCTTTTTGTCTCTCTCTCTCTCTCTCTCATTGAAGCTGAGGTGGTATTGTGACATGTCTGTCTGTGTAAGAGGAGAGGGCCACCCTGCTCTACAGACATTTCCTCTAATGGGGAGAGGCAAAGGCCATATAATCGCCACGAAAATAGAGAGAACGAGAGAAAAGAGAGAGAAAAGAAACAAGACAGCATCAAAGAAGAGCAAAAAGAGGGGGGATGGGCCTCTCCTCCTTCTCATCCATTTCTCAGACACAGCGAAAATAATGACTGTCATTTTAGCAGATAGAGGGAAGAGAGGATGAGAGGAGAGGAGAGAAGGGTTTTGAGAGAAGGATGAGAGCAAGCCAAGATGGATGATAGCGGAATTGTCCAATGAGGCGAAAGAGAGATAACCATCAGTAATTTCAGGCGCTCAGACGGATATTCATTTGTTACCGGGCTTGACCAATGGAGCGTCCCGTTGTCGGAACCAAGCGGCTCCGCGGAATGGAGTGAGGGAGGAAAGAAGGACGATGAAGAGAACGACGAGTGGAGGGGAGGAGGAGGGAAGGAGCACATGTCCTCGTTGAAAGGGGTGTGGGGAATTATTTGTCGCCATTTTGACTGCATCCATCGAGTGTGCAGGTAGCAAAGAGAATAGCTATTGCCAGAGCTATCATAACCCACTTCAGACACGTTTAATATCGTTTAATATCACCCTTAGAGAGAAGCATCGGGGTACAGGGAGATGAGCTTAGTACAGTCTATCCCTGATAACATGACGAACAGCAACGCTGTGTAATTGACTATGACACCCGTACAAGTGCATGCTAATAGCACATAGAGAAATCACATACTAAACAATACCACATACAGTAATCCCTGGTAGGATGAGTCGGACAGCCACACAATAGGACATTGAACACGTACTTTCAAAAACGTAATTTCTTCAGTCTAGACTGAGCAATGAATGTAAAATGCATTTCACACATTCGACAGTGTACATTTGCGTACTACAGTGTGTTAGAACAAATACATTCACTTTGTTGTTTGAATTCGATTCATCCTATTTCATAGTCTTTAAGGCCATTAACCGATAGGCCTATATTTCATAGGTTTGACAACAAATGAATGGCAACTATGAATCAGTGCCTTTATCTCACTCTCCCAATATCAATCTTCTTTTTGTCAAAAGAATAACAATATCCACAAACTGAAATGGTTTCCTCACATTCCTGATTATCAACCAGACCCTTTACCCATAGGCTCAGAGTCCTAGCTAGTTCATCCATGAGAGAGAGAGAGAGAGAGAGGGATGTAGGGAGTGGGGGGGAGGGGGGGGGGGGGGCGGCACGGCACGGTGAATCTCCCCCGCGCCTGGTTCCTTCTGTCTGGGGCGGCGGTGTAGGCATAACTCCCGGAACTGAAGAAGCATGACAGGCCCTGGGTCCCGGGAGACTTTTCATTTACTCCCCAACATAATACAGGGTTATTGGCCATTATCTCTGCTGTCAGCGCCTGTGTAGATACCTAATGACGGGCCAGCCGATGCCTCCGCTCCCTCCGCCGTCGCTACAGCCACTACCGACGCACCGCTGCCATTTCTCAGCTGAGCAGCCGTTGCCTTGGCGACCGGGGAAAGTAACAACGTTTGGATGAGAAAGGGGAGAGGGTTGGAGGGAGTGGGGGTAGGGGTGGTAGGACAGCCCATAATTCTCCACTTGAAGCGGATAAGACAGGCGTTTAAAAAAGCGAGGCCGAGCTCTCGTGATGCGTTCCATCCGAGCACCCCAACAGACAGTGGACTGACCGTCTCTAGAATCTACCTCCACCATTTTCACATTTGCATCCCACATGTTGAGGTAACCTACATTAGGCCTATGGATGGTAGAAACAAGCAGGAAATGATTAAGGGAAATTAACAATCAGTTTGGAGAGGTACTGTATATTATCTAGGTTTCTGAGGCATGTCAATGCCATTTACTGAAAAGGTAATAGCGAAGACCAAATAGCAAGTGTCTTCACTGACTTTTTCAACCTGTACCTGACTGAGTCTGTTATAACAACATGTTTCAAGCAGACCACCATAGTCCCTGTGCCCAAGAACACTAAGGTAACCTGCCTAAATGACTACCGACCCGTAGCACTCACGTCTGTAGCCATGAAGTGCTTTGAAAGGCTGGTCATGGCTCACATCAACACCATTATCCCAGAAACCCTAGGCCCACTCCAATTTGCATACCGCACCAACAGATCCATAGATGATGCAAACTCTACTGCACTCTCCCACCTGGACAAAATGAACACCTATGTGAGAATGCTATTCAGTGACTACAGCTCAGTGTTCAACACCATAGTGCTCTCAAGCTCATCACTAAGCTAAGGATTCTGGGACTAAACACCTCCTTCCGCAACTGGATCCTGGACTTCCTGACAGGCCGCCCCCAGGTGGTAAGGGTAGGTAACAACACATCTGCCAATCTGATCCTCAACACGGTGGCCCCTCAGCGGTGCGTGCACAGTCCCCTCTCGTACTCCCTTCACTCATCACTCATGACTGCACGGCCAGGCACAACTCCAACACCATCATTAAGTTTGCCGATGACACAACAGTGGTAGGCCTGATCACCGACAACGATGAGACAGCCTATAGGGAGGAGGTCAGAGACCTGGCCGTGTGGTGCCAGGACAACAACCTCTCCCTCAACGTGAGGGAGAGGTTGTGTGTACAGGAAAAGGAGGACCGAGCACGCCCCCATTCTCATCGATGGGGCTGCAGTGGAGCAGGTTGAGAACTTCAAGTTCCCTGGTGTCCAAATCAACAACAAACTATCATGGTCCAAACACACCAAGACAGTTGTGAAGAGGGCACAACAAAGCCTATGAAAATATTTGCCATGGGTCCTCAGATCCTCAAAAAGTTCTACAGCTGCACCATCGAGAGCATTGGTTGCATCACTGCCTGGTATGGCAACTGCTCGGCCTCCGATCGCAAGGCACTACAGCGGGTAGTGCGTACTGCACAGTTTCCTGCCATCCAGGACATAGACTGTCCTGTCTGCTACCGCATGGCAAGCGGTACCGGAGTGTATGTCCAAGAGGCTTCTTAGCAGCTTCTACCCCCAAAGCCATAAGACTCCTGAACAGCTAATCAAATGGCTACCCAAACTATTAGCATTGTCGTCGCCCCCCCCCCCCCCCCCCCCCTTTCACTCTGCTGCTACTCTCTGTTTATCATCTATGCATAGTCACTTTAACTCTACCTACATGTACATATTACCTCGACTAACCAGTGTCCCCGCACATTGACTCTGTACCGGTACCCCCTGTATATAGCCTTGCAACTGTTATTTTACTGCTGCTCTTTCATTATTTGTTACTGTTCTTTTTTATTTATCTATATTTTATTTAACACTAAAACTGCATTGTTGTTTAAGAGCTTGTAAGCATTTCACTGCGCATGTGACAAATACAATTTGATTTGATTTAGTCTGACTTGATACCAACATGACAGCTCGCTGCAAAGATAATGGGGATTGACACCAAATAGCCATCTCACTGCAAAAATAATCAAATAGACCTAGTAAATGAGATCGGAATGGCTTAAAACAAATGAATTGGGCTTCAAAACTCCGTAGAGTATGAAGGAAATGGCTTGGCAACATTAACAAGAAAGATTGGATGTTGTTGCTGATCTTCATAAGAGGACTTGACAATATCCGCAGCATCAGCAGGCTAGCTTCAAGGACATGTCATTTAGGTATGACAAGCTTTTCCGTATATGTGCATGCGTGTGTGCACGTGCATTCATGTGTACGCCTGTGCTCGCGTCTTCTGGGCTTGATGTCAAGCAAGGATAACTGTGGCAATAAAGAGTCTTGATTTGGGATTTTAGAGAGAGTACTTAAATATGCTTTCCTCCACTTGAGCCAGCCTTTCATATATTTTGTCTTTTTGACAATTTTTTTTTAAATATATTTTTACAAAACGCATACACAGTAAAACTTTAAAATACCAGAATGGTATTACTTTAAACAACAACAAGTACCAGACATCAGCGTCTAAGGACAGACAGAGATGTTATCCTTTCCGAGCCAGCCTCCTTGTAAATGTGAAAAGACACAATTACATTCTGACAGGAGATCATCACCACATCAGGCCAGCTTCATCTAAATGTTAAACTAATTTACAGATGGGACATTCTGAATATTTGTCATTAATATGACTTGGTGTCAGGGGGGACACATTTCAGCATGACAAGACCAGGAAGTGACAGGGGTAGCGGAGAGTAGGGTAAGTTGAGCCAAAAGGTTAGTTGAGCCAGCCCTTGTTTCTAGGAAACCATAAATAAATAAAAATCATGGGACCAAATACTTATGAGGAGGTCATCATTTCATGGAGTCTGTGAAGGAAGAAACCACATGGAAAAACAAGTTAGGTCCAAAAAAAATATTTTGACTAAGTCAAATACATTTATTGTCTTAGGTTTCATGACGCTTGTATCTAAACCCAAGTTGTTTTAAGATTGCTTTATACATCAGTTGGGATCTGAGAGAAGGGAAGAAGTCCATTCGAGCAGTCGCAAGAGATGGAAAAAAAATGGACCGAATGACACTGAAGGGGTACATTGACAACAAAAAAATTAACAAACATGTACTTGTGCGAAAGAGAGGCTATGATAGATAAGGTCTTATCTGATGACATGGGGTCTGAGCTTGCTAAACATATCAAGAATCTCACAGACCCGTTTTCATGGGCTTAGTAGCATCAAATGTAGACAACTTGCCTATGAATTGGCACATCAAAACAACATCCCTGTCCCGGACAACTGGTCAAGAAATGGAAGGGTACGTTGATACTCAACAGAGAGATCTTCACTGAGGGTACAAAACAATAGGCACACCTGTTCTTTCCATGACATAGACTGACCAGGGGAAAACAATGATCCCTTGTGGATGTCGATTAAATCCACTTCAATCAGTGTAGATGAAGGGGAGGAAACAGGTTAGAGGGATTTTTAAGCCTTGAGACAATTGAGACATGGATTGTGTGCGTGTGCCATCCACAGAGAATGAGCAGGTCAAAAGATTGTGTCTTTGAACGGGATATGGGTAGTAGGTGCCAAGCGCACTGGTTACAGTGTGTCAAGAACTGCAAAGCTGCTGGGTTTTTCAACAGTTTCCCGTGTGTATCAAGAATGGTCCACCACCCAAAGAACATCCAGACAACTTGACACAACTGTGGGAAGAATTGGAGTCAACATGGGCCAACATCCCTGTAGAATGCTTTTGACACCTTGTCGAGTCCATGCCCCAACGAATTGAGGCTGTTCTTAGAGCCAAAGGGGGTGCCACTCAATATTAGGAAGGTGTTCCTAATGTTTTCTACACTCAGTGTATATCTGAATGTAGGCATACATTTAAGATATACAATATACCACACCCCACTCCATTAATTAAACTTACCTACCAGCACCCACTGTCACAGTACACCATCACCCACTTACCCAAAGGCGGCTCAAATTACCCTGTTCCTATAATCAACATGCCCCATACCTGGGTAAGTGGTGGCAAGAGACCACTTTTTTTGGGCAAGCTAGGTTTTCAAAACTGTTATGTTTACATGCATTCTGATTATTTCCAGGGATACAAAACATATCTACATATATTTCAGGATCTTTGTTAGAAAGAATACTATATTTCCCTTGACATAGTGATGCTGAATGTTAGAAATGACTCAACTAACCCCACTCTCCCCTAAATGTTGAAAGATTACAATTAGCTCTATTAAAGCATGAGGAGAAAGGTTATTGGCTATTTTACTTGTCACCTGACACATACCTGAAGGCTCATTGGCTTAATGTCAACACCGAGTTAGCGTAGTTAGATTATCTACAGGCCACAGCAATAATACATTGGTTGTATTGGATGAATCGGATGGAAGGTTATGTGGTTGCGATTTAGACAAACACACAGGGTAAAGTCTAAGGAGCGTGTCAGAATAATTACATGGGATACTTTCATACTATGAATATCTGTTTAAAAGATTACTTGGGAAGAGTTTCTGAAAGTGTGTACTTAGTCTGATTGGAGTTGAGATTTGGTCCATCTATGATGTACATTATACAACTCCCTCCCTTTCATGAACACTGAAAGCTTAAATAAGTAGTTAGGCCGAATCTAACGCCCTAAAAAGTTGAATCTGTATCTTAAATAAATAGGTAGGCCTAATCTAAAAAATTGCTATAAAATAGAAAAGGGATTGATTTGGTTTGAATACAAATGGATAGGACTTTCAAACTGAATCCAGACCTACACATAGCATGTGTCTGCCTGTGTGTGTGCGAGTGCGTGTGCTCCGATAATGCACTTGGCATTTAAAGTGCACCCACTGTACCTTGAATGATGCACTCAATCCAGCCAGCATCTAACACAGTCACACACTGTGCATTTATCTCTAACCTCCCTACATTACTCATCCACATCCCTAGAAAGGTAGTAATCAACATATGTTGGGCCTAATGGGGTCTGTGTGTGGGAGTGTTCTGGCATTTTTAAAACCTCCTTTCTTCTGGAGGCCAACAGACTGAATTTGGCCCCCGGGTGATTTTATTTGCCCCCTAAAGATTTCTAATTTGTTGGACATAAAAGTCTGTAAAAACACCAGCAAGTGATTTTAAATTGGGAGTCCAGTTCTGTAGTATTCCCATGCATGATAGAGATATATGTTGTGTAATCGAGGTTTGAAACGATCATGTTTTAGTCAAATATTACATCTGTTTCGGCTTCTTGCGGTCAATTTGCAGTCTACAAATGTAATTATGTTCCGGCCCCCTGACCATCTGCTGAAGGAAAAAAAATTGGATAGCCTCTTATTGGGATAACCTATTATTACACCTAAGCCCTTGGGGGGGGAAGGGCGAGGAGTATGTTTTTAAGTGTCTGTCTTATATCTGAGAGAGATAATAAAGCAACTCAGGATTATTTATTCATTTTTTTTACCGTAGAATGACCGGTATATCTTTGACGTGGAAATGCCCTATTCATTTCCATTCATTTTTTAGCCCGTCACCGGGTTACCTTAAAAACAAGTCTTGTAAGGCTTGTGGGCATCGTAAAGCAAGTTCGGAATAGTCTCAGCTTTCGATGGTGGGGCAATAATTAGTTAGTTTGTAGCCCAAACCGTTTGGTGTTTCTACGATTAGACGAGTCCCGTGAAGCTCCTGTGAAAACAGAGAACACCAGCATATTCGTGAGATTCTCAGCTTTCCATAGTGGAATCATGTTCGCTTCTAGCTCAAACCGTTCAGACTCTGCAGACGTTTTCGTGAGAAGATCCATTGTCGGGCTGTCTCCTGGTCTGACAAACATCTGCTGTAGCGCTGCCAAGGTCGTCACTAGTTAACACAGTCAAAATCTGATTTTAAATCAAACCCTAACCACACTGCTAACATTATGCCTAACCCTAACCTTAAATAAAGACCAAAAAGTTTAATTTCATACATTTTCACGATATCCTATAGACAAGTTTGACTTTGTGGCAGATGCGGAAGGCAGACACACAAAAATATATATACAGTATTTAGCTTAAAAGGACAGATGTTGTTATGCTAATTTTATTTCAATGCGGGTGTGGACATCAACTCTTGGGTTAATGGATTTATACGGAACAGTACATTCTATAGGAACATATTTGTGTGATTTGTCATATTTGTGAATAGATTTTTGTTGCTGTTTGTCATCAAATAGCTTCTTATCTCTTGTAGAGAAACATTGGTTATTAAGTTCTCTCTCTCTTTCTCCCCTCCATCTCTATATCTCCCCTCTGTCTCTCTCAACCCCTCTTTCACCCCCCCCCCCCCCCCCTCTACCAGTAAATTGGTAGGCAGCTGGGACCTGCAGCAGTAGCAGTGAGTGTCACCCACCACTGAGCCCTTTGGGCAGTGGAGCGCTCCAGTGCTTTACCCTCTGGGACCGAAGGGATAAAAATAGGGCCCTCAAAGTTAGGGGACGTCTCCTTCCCTCCATGTGTGCTTCCTATCAGCTAGGATGAGCCTCAGTCTACTGTACAATATGGAGGGTTTTAATACACACACAACCTAAAAGTGTGTGTGTGTGTGTGTATGTATGTAGAGCTATATTGTTCTGAGGCAGCAGTGACATCTTGACACGTGCAGATAATTGGTAGGATAATGCAGTGCCCAGACCTATCACAAACAACATACATATGTCTGGCCACTGCTAGTGTACAGTGAAAGGGTTTGGTAGGGGAGCTCTCTACTACTCTCTAACATACCATTTTCTCAAAAAATATTATTCAAAAGGCTAGTCTTACCCTCAGGCTCTATAATTCCTGGCACCCCTACATGCAAACATTTGAGTATTTCTGAGTGTGTGTGTGTGTTGGGGGGGGGGGGGGGGGGGGGGGTGAGCAAGAGAGCGCAGTGATTTTAGAAAACAGCGGGGGACCCCATCATGATCCCTCAAACCCCCATCAACCCCTTCCTAACACACACACACGCACACACACACAGCACCACTGCTGCTCTCGTCTTCCCTGAGGCTAAGTGGTGTTAACCCTTTCTCCCCCGGGACCTAGACAAAAGCCCCCCTAGGACAGCCAATAATCAAGCCTTTTCACAAAGACCCCACTAGCCCTTTATCACCCCCCCCCCCCCCCGCTCTATTTCCTCCTCTGCCATCCATCTCTCTCCTCATCCTCTTTCTCCTCCCTTCTCTTTCCCATCATCATCTTCCCATCCTACTTCCTCCACCTCTCCTTTCTTTTCGCTTTCTCCAACACTGCCCCTCTAAATCTTTTCCCTCCCTCTGTTTCATTCTCTCCTCTGTCCTCTCCTCCTCCTCCCCTCCCCTTTCCACAGCTTCTGGCTGACATACTTCAGGGGCATTATTATTCTTTTTTTATATGGCCCAAATTCACTCTGACGTTTCTCTACATGATTGAGTCTGGCCCTACGAAACACAGAAATTATTGTTATTTGTTAAATGGTAATAACTACTATGTTTATGAAATTTGAAAATGTAATCCCGCTCAGGATTTGTAACTTGAAATAAAATAAATTGTCATATATTTTATGCTTGAACCCCGGCATGGCTGCTTGCAGTGTATCCTTGTTTTATTTTTTATCATCAAAACATTATCCCATGAGATTCGGTGTATGTATCTCTGTCTGAAGTAGTAACTGCTAGATCATAAGCAGTTATTGATCGAGTGCTAGACCACAGGTATCTAGGGAGATGTGAGAAGGGCAAGAAGACTACACAGATTATGTATCTGTCAATAACTCATTATTTATATTTCGCTCTCACAAAGGTAAAACAAGGAAACATAAAAATAAACAAGCATGAACTCTCTGACTGTAAGAGCATTTCAGTTCACTTACGATCCACAGCCCTGGCCCAAGGACAGCCTTTACCTGGGGACAGAGATGGTTGGATGGGGGATGGAGGGACAGCGAGAGAGAGGGATGGTGGAGGAATAGAAAGGGCAGAAGCCTGAAGGGATAAGCGGGAGCTACTCATGTGTAACGCCACTCACGCGCCGGCTTGATTGCCTGTTTTTTTTCCGGCCGTATCTTTTTTTTCCTCCCTTTTCCGAGGAGAGATTGACACAGTGGATTCTCCCTGCCCCCTCTCTATCCACCTGCCGGGACCTGAGTCTGATGAGCTTTCTGTACTCTGAATGGAGTCAGGAGCCCTGTGCACAGCTGTCTATTTACACCCACTGTTCGGTGTGTGTGTGTGTGTGTGTGTGTCTGTCTGCGTGCAAGTGTGTCTGTGTGTCCAACTGTCTGGATTTTCGACACCTGAGAGAGAGAATGAAAGCAGGGAGAAATCTGTAAAATAAAAAAACATGGAGAACAAAGACAGCAGTCTAAAGATGAAAGACACAGACTGTCATATCGGGATATACAGATGTAGGATCTTAATTGGATCCTTCTTTTGTCGCTGAAAAAAATGAAATGCTAACTTGGAGTGTGTTTGAGTTTTAAAAAGGCTTCTAAAAGTTTGTCATTTCCACTTTAAAATGTCAGACTGGATTTGCTTCACATTTCCTTTTGCTGCAGGATTTAGTTTCCTGCTGTCGCAAACTGGCTCAAATTAAGATCCTACAACTGTATGCTGTATTCCAAGCAGATCTATAGTTCTTTCTGTTTGTTATGGACAGCTTGCCAAAGTTTACATTTATGAATAAATAGAACCAGGTAGAAGTGTCCATTGTCTGTCGTTAAGAGGCTGTGGATGAGTGTCAGAGAGCTCAGGGGGGGGGGTGTAGGTGCGTGTGCGTTTGTGAGTGTGTATGCTGGGGTGCGAGTGTGCGTGTGTGACGGGGGCAGGGTCTGGAAAGAGGGAGATAAGGCGTCCATCCTGCAGCGGCTGGCTGCAGCCATGGCACCCTGACAGAGCTGAGATATGGCCTGAATGGTAATCTACTAAATACACACACACACACACACACACACACACCCACACACCGACAAATACACAAACACCTTATCAAAAAACATATTTGCTCAGGCGACAGATTAATTAGAAATGATATGTATTGCAACCGTCCAACCATCAAAACGAGGAGCATAGAAACAGACCAATAAACTACGACAACGTTGGGTTTAAGACAAATGTGCAAAAGAAGTGTCGGGTCCAACATCAAGCCCTGTTGACCTGTTACCCTGTTAAGACACCTGGCAATTGCATACACGGCAGAGGGATGGACATGACACACGGTACAAAACACGATAAACTCACAATACACGTGCCGTAGAAACACGATACGCACATGACAACTAGACAGGTATCAGAAGAATCATTTGCATCATCCTTTCAGTGTATTATACAGTGACCTTTTCCTGCCAGAAACGTTACAAGCGTCTGGAATCTGGAGACATCCCCGATGTATTCTGTGTTTGTCACCACTGGCGCTCTATACCGACAAGACAACAGAACAACACAGGTCTCCAATTCAACAGCGCCGTAATATCAGGGATTAATATGGTCTTCAAAAGGGTCCATTTCAGGCAAGAATTTTAACACAAGGTCAGACGTCAGGAGACAAAATGTGTAATACTACAAAAATATGTATATATGTATATTAACTGTGGTGAAAAGGAGTGTGACTGCAGCATCTAGTATGATTTAACCTGACAGACAAGAAGGCTTGCATCTCCAAAATCTCCAAACCTTAAGACACAAGCTCTCAAGGAGTGAAGTCTAGAACAGCTCCCAAAGGGGGCCTGCTGTCTGCCTGTTAACCACACACACACACACCCACCCACACACGGACACAAAAATCAGCCCCCCCCCCCCCCCCCCCCCACACACACACACACTCACCCACATACACACACATGCACACACTCCAAGTTCTGAGCATGACAGAAAAACTGCAAACACTGTCGTTTCCTTCTCATCTCTCCTTCTGTCACTGCAGCAAAGCAACTGTCAAGAACAGAAGAGGAGAAGAACACTGAAGCCCCTTCAGTCCTATCCGGCCCGTTCCAAATGTCCTCTAACCACAGTGTGGTGTTATAAAAGAAAGCTCTCCTCGTTAGGACTTGTGGCTAAAATTCACCTTGTCTGCTGAACTTTATATACAAATGAAGTCGGGAAGTTTACATACACCTTAGCCAAATACATTAAAATTCAGTTTTTCACAATTCCTGACATTTAATCCTGGTAAAAATTATCTGTCTCAGGTCACATTATTTTAAGAATGTGAAATGTCAGAATAATAGTAGAATGATTTATTCAGCATTTATTTATTTCATCACACTCCCAGTGGGTCAGAAGTTTACATCCACTCAATTAGTATTTGGTAGCATTGCCTTGAAATTGTTTAACAAAAGGGTCAAACGTTTTGGGTTAGCCTTCCACAAGCTTCCCACAATAAGTTGGGTGAATTTTGGCCCATTCCTCCTGACAGAGCTGGTGTACTGAGTCAGGTTTGTAGGCTTTCTTGCCTTCACACACTTTTTCAGTTATGCCCACACATTTTTTATAGGATTCAGGTCAGGGCTTTTTGGCCACTCCAATACCTTGACTTTGTTGTCCTAAAGCCATTTTGTCACAACTTTGGAAGCATGCTTGGGGTCATTGTCCATTTGGAAGACCCATTTGCGACCAAGCTTTAACTTCCTGACTGATGTCTTGAGATGTTGCTTCAATATATCCACAGAATGTTCCATCCTCATGATGCCATCTACTTTGTAAAGTGCACCAGTCCCTCCTGCAGCAAGCACCTCCACAACATGATGCTGCCACCCCCGTGCTTCACGGTTGGAATGGGGTTCTTCGGCTTGCAAGCCTCCCTATTTTTCCTCCAAACATAATGATGGTCATTATGGCCAAACAGTTCTATTTTTGTTTCATCAGACCAGAGGACATTTCTCCAAAAAGTATGATCTTTGTCTCCATGTGCACGTGCAAACCGTGGTCTGGCTTTTTTATGGTGGTTTTGGAGCAGTAGCTTCTTCCTTGCCGAGGGGCCTTTCAGGTTATGTCAATATATAACTTATTTTACTGTGGATATAGATACTTTTGTACCTGTTTCCTCCAGCATCTTCACAAGGTCCTTTGCTGTTGTTCTGGGATTGATTTGCACTTTTCACTCCAAAGTACACTCATCTCTAGGAGACCGCGTCTCCTTCCTGAGCAGTATGACGGCTGCGTGGTTCCATGGTGTTTATACTTGCGTACTATTGTTTGTACAGATGAACATGGTACCTTCATGAGTTTGGAAATTGCTCCAAAGGATGAGCCAGACTTGTGGAGGTCTACAATTTTTTTTTCTGAGGTCTTGGACGATTTATTTAGATTTTCCCAAGCAAAGAGGCACTGAGTTTGAAGGTAGGCCTTAAAATATATCCACAGGTACACTTCCAAATGACTCAAATTATGTCAATTAGACTATCCGAAGCTTCTAAAGCCCTAACATAATTTTCTGGAATCTTCCAAGCTGTTTAACTTCTTTGGGACTGGGGGACAGTATTGAGTAGCTTGTATTAAAAGGTGCCCAGAGTAAACTGCCTGCTACTCAGTCCTAAAAGCTAGAATATGCATATAATTAGTAGATTTGGATAGAAAACACTCTGAAGTTTCTAAAACTGTTTGAATGATGTCTGTGAGTATAACATAACTCATATGGCAGGCAAACACCTGAGAAAAAAATCCAACTAGGAAGTTGGAAATCTTAGGTTTGTAGTTTTTCAAGTCATTGCCTATCGAATATACAGTGTCTATGGGGTCATATTGCACTTCCTAAGGATTCCGCCAGATGTCAACAGTCTTTAGAACCTTGTTTGAGGATTCTACTGTGAAGTGGCGGCTAATGAGAGCTGAATGAGTCAGGGGTCTGGCAGAGTGCCATGAACTGATCAAGCGCACTCACGTGAGAGTTAGCTGCGTTCCATCGCATTTCTACAGACAAAGGAATTCTCCGGTTGAAACATTATTGAAGATTTATGTTAAAAACATCCTAAAGATTGATTATATACTTCGTTTGACGTGTTTCTAATAATATATGTAATATGACTTTTCGTCTGAACTTTTGCTTGGACTTGCCCACGCCTCATGAGTTTGGATTGTGCACTAAACGTGCGAACAAAAAGGAGGTATTTGGACATAAATTATGGACTTTAACGAACAAATCAAACATTTATTGTGGAACTGGGAATCCTGGAGTGCATTCTGATGAAGATCATCAAAGGTAAGTGAATATTTATAATGCTATTTCTGACTTCTGTTGACTCCACCACATGGCTGTCACGTTCTGACCTTTATTTCCATTGTTTTGTCATTATTTAGTATGGTCAGGGCGTGAGTTGGGGTGGGCAGTCTATGTTTGTTTTTCTATGATTTTGGGATTTGTATGTTTCGGCCTAGTATGGTTCTCAATCAGAGGCAGGTGTCATTAGTTGTCTCTGAATGAGAATCATACTTAGGTAGCCTGGGTTTTACTGTTTGCTTGTGGGTGATTGTCTATGTTGATTGCTTGTGTCAGCACAGTTCTCATTAGCTTCACGATCGTTATTTTGTTTATTGTTTTTGTATAGTGTGTTTCAGTGTTCAGTGTTTTCTTTATTAAATATCAAGATGGACACAAACCACGCCGCATTTTGGTCCTCCAATCCTTCTCGCCTCTCCTCTTCAGATGAAGAGGAGGAAGACCGTGACAATGGCGGATATCTGTATGGCTTGTTTTGTTGTCTGAGCGCTGCATGGTGTACTTTTTTGAAAAGCTAAAAAAAATGTTTTTTTGAAATCTGACACAGCGGTTGCATTAAGGAGAAATTGATCTAAAATTCCATGCATAACACTTGTATCTTTTAGCAATGTTTATTATGAGTATTTCTGTAAATTGATGTGGCTCTCTGCAAAATCACCGGATGGTTTGGAACTGCCAATGTAAACTGAGATTTTTGGATATAAATATTAACACAACATACATGTATTGTGTAACATGAAGTCCGATGAGTGTCATCTGATGAAGATCATCAAAGGTTAGAGATTAATTTTATCTCTATTTCTGCTTTTTGTGACTCCTCTCTTTGGCTGGAAAAATGGCTGTGTTTTTCTGTGACAAGGTACTGACCTAACATAATCATTTGGTTTGCTTTCATCGTCAAGCCTTTTTGAAATCGGACACTGTGGCTGGATTTACAACAAGTTTATCTTTAAAATGGTGTAAAATACTTGTATGTTTGAGGAATTGTAATTATGGGATTTCTGTTGTTTTGAATTTGGCGCCCTGCAATTTCACTGGCTGTTGTTGAGGTATATCCCAGAGAGGTTAAAGGCAGTCAACTTAGTGTATGTAAACTGACCCATGTATGTAAACTGACCCAGTGGAATTGCGATACAGTGAATTATAAGTGAAATAATCTGTCTGTAAACAACTGTTGGAAAAAGTTCCTGTGTCATGCACAAAAGTAGATGTCCTAACCGACTTGCCAAAACTAGAAATTTCTAGAAACTAGTTTGTTAACAAGAAATTTGTGGAGTGGTTGAAAATCGAGTTTTAATGACTCCAATCAAAGTGTATGTAAACTTCCAATTTCAACTGTGTGTGTGTGTATATATATATATATATATATATATATATGTGTGTGTGTGTGTGTGTGTGTGTGTGTGTGCGTCCAAGTGTGCGTGTGTGCATATGTGTGTAGACTATCCTAGGGTATAGGGTACGCTGTCCTAGGGTACGCTGTGCAATGGAACCGAGGGGACGATGGCCTGTACAGGCTGGTGTGAAGGAATGAAGTATTTACATTTGAGTCATGTACTGTTACAGAATGCTATTATTATTCCAGAATGACTCAATAACAGCAGCACCGTCAGTAGGACATTACTGTACATCAATGCTGTGCCAATCATTGTCCTAGCCTACCCGTTGCTTACACCTTTTAAATCCATGCTCATAACATAGCCTACCTTAGAATTTACAGGGACATTTCCAAAGGATTTTGATAGGCCTCACAAGTTCCTGCTGCTTTTCTCCAGAATAAATACATTAAGCCCAATGCCTCTTGAGGCAGCTGAAGCAGAAATCAAACATTGGTTAATCAACTGAGCCGGCTTCAACAAAATGCTAGCTCTGCTATTGGTAACCCCACCAGGCAAGCCTAGGCATACTCTCTTCCCTGTGTTCTCTCTGCTACAGTTCAACTTCAAAGGCAGTCTCTCTCCTGTAGAATGCAGTCGACAGCAGAAAGAACGTTTGATGTAATGCATTTCAGAAATCTTTAATATGATCATCTGTGTGTGGAAATTCTGTCTGGAAAAATACACACATTACTTTGCATAAAAACACAGTAGCTTGAATACACATCGACTTCAACTGTGGGCAATGCTGGATGTCAAGGATAACTAATACATTACGCTATAGTACCCTTTCTCACCCTGACTGCCCTCTCCTCTACCCAAATCAACTACCTCTGTGTGTATATCCAACAGCCAGGTCAACCATTTAATAAACAACTTCTATGCTTGCAGAGGTGGGCCTAAAGTTGGAGAACTACACTGGTTATACCTTTGAACAAAGTTGACATTTCCTAAAACAAAGTTGACATTTCCAGACATTCCCTGCATGCAAGAACACTTGTCTCTTGCGATCATCTCACTGGTGCAGTATCTAGACTAGCAGCAGAGCACAGGTCTATAATAACAGTGTGGGGTCCTTCAGACGGCCGAGGCTTCCACGGGACTGCCTGTGTCCTCAGCATCTGTCACTCCTTCATCTTTCTTTTTCTCTCCATCACTATGTCTTATTGCTTCCTCTCTCTTTTCACTCACGCCATGTCATATAAAAACACTCATTTAAAATTAATCAACATCAGGGAGACCTCAAAAAAGTGTAAATATCACGTACATTTTTACATGAAAAGCGTCATGCAGATTTGAACTAAACACCATCCCAAAGAGAGGAAAATAAAAAAAGAGAGAGAGAGAGAGAGAGAGAGAGGGGAGAAGGAGAGAGGGAGGGAGAGAAAGAAGTACGTAGATTATGCCTGTTTATTCAACTCATTAATTTCTTGTCCATGTTTGTTGGTGCTGTGGGTGAGAATTGGAAGATAGGGTCTTCAGTAAGACTGACTGTGACGTCTCACTTCCTGCCCTACATATGAGAGCCCTCACTTACCCCTCCCCAAATTCAGTCCATGTCTGACACACTCACACTCCAGCCAGTGATTACTTTGGTCTTAAGAGGGCAATATAGGGGTGAAGGGGGCTGTAGGGGGTAGAGGTCTGATTGGACTGCCCAGGGTAATTGGGTTAATTTGGCCCCTTGGCACATGTGCTTGAATCAGCCTTGTCAACCAAGAAAAAGGCCCAGGGCAGCTAGAGGAGACCGTCAAGCCACTGAGATGGAATGAAATTCGACAGGAAAAGAGGGTGCCCCCCCCACTTGAGCAGAGGGGCATAAGATGGAGGGAGGAAGAAAAGGAGGATGGGGAGGATAGAGGGGTTTGTATGATTTGGAAGGAATGAGAGGGAGGGCCACTAAATGTAAGACTAAAACTGTTCGTGTAATAAAGACAATGAACCCAGAAAAAAGCAAACACAAAAGGATTGTGTCACATCTGATCTGTCTGGTATCAAATGGCTGGAGAGCAGTGTGGGCTCTCCCTCTCTCTCTCCTTCTCTCACATACACTCTCTACCTTTCTATATGCCCCCCTCTCTCATTCTTACTCCCCCCCCCCTCCCTCCCGCTGGATGAAGTGGCTACTAGAGCTCAGCAGATAGAGTTTCTGGTACTCTCCATAGCCTAAGGGAGTTATTCTACATTAATGTTGTGTAGGATGAGCGTCACCACAGTGTATTGACTCTAACCGTCCATTCATGATGCTTCAAACAACATTTTATCCAGGGGTAAAATAATGTCAGCGAGTAAAACAGTCAGCTAAGATTTAGCACCATGGGCCGTTACGGACTCTCATACATCCAAGCAAAAGTCAGCTTGGATTCAGAACCACGGCAAGATAATGACTCGTATAGAGCCAAGCTACAGCCTAATTCCTCTACAAGCCTGTAAGCATGGGTGAATTCATTAGTCGGACACTGTTGCAAAACATTTTGCAACGGAAACCGCTTACTCCAAATGAAAAACGTTTTACAACAAAAACAAGAATTTCTATTGGACAAATTCAAGTGGGTCCCTCGCCATTTGGTTCCACTTGCTTGTTTGCTTCTGATGACTTCCATTAAGTTCTGTTTGGTTCCTCGTGAATTTGCCCCCATAGAGCCTAATTCCTCTACTAGCCAATAAACAGTTTTGATTCCAGGCTGCGCCAAGAAGTTGATGTTTATTAGATGTTTTTTACTGTCACATACACCAGATAGGTGTAGGGAGACGTGTTGTTTTACAGGGTCAGCCATAGTAGTACAGCACCCCTGGAGCAAGGGTATAAGTGCCTTGCTCAAGGGCACATCGATAGATTGTTCACCTTGTGAACTCAGGTATTCAAACCAGCGACCTCACCTTAGATAGTTTACCATGTCCACTGTACGTGAAGAGAAGTGGGGTTCCTAAATGTGTAAAATGAATGTATGAAATGGAAAGATTGCTGATAAAAATGTTTTATCAACCCCTAGACAAATGTCCTGTTGATGCAGGATTATTTTCCTGCTGTGAGAAACTGGTCAAATTGACAACCTACTGTACAACTGAATATACACTACATGGACAAATGTATGTGAGCACCCCTTCAAATTAGTGGATTCTGCTATTTCAACCACACTCGTTGCTGACAGGTGTATAAAACAAAGCACACCGCCATGCAATCTCCATAGACAAACATTGACAGTAGAATGGCCAGTACTGAAGAGCTCAATAACATTCAACGTGGCACCGTCATATGATGCCATCTTTCCCACAAGTCAGTTTGTCAAATTTCTGCCCTGCTAGAGCTGCCCCTGTCAACTGTAAGGGCTGTTATTGTGAAGTGGAAACGTCTAGGAGCAACAACGGCTCAGCCGCGTAGTGGTAGGCCACACAAGCTCACAGAACGGGACTACCGGGTGCTGAAGCGCGTAAAAATCTTCTGTCCTTGGTTGCCTCTGGAAGGAACGTCCGCACAATAACTGTTTTTTTGGGAGCTTCATGGAATGGGTTCCATGGCCGAGCAGTCGCACACAAGCCGAAAACAAGCATGCGCAATGCCAAGTGTTGGCTGGAGTGGTATAAAGCTCACTGCCTTTGGACTCAGTGGAAACACTTTTTTTTTTACCTTTATTTAACTAGGCAAGTCAGTTAAGAACAAATTCTTATGTTCAATGACGGCCTAGGAACAGTGGGTTAACTCCCTTGTTCAGAGGCATAACAAAAGATGTTTACCTTGTCAGCTCGGGGATTCGATCTTGCAACCTTTCGTTTACCTAGTCCAATGCTCTAACCACTAGGCTAATGCTGTCCCACGTCCTCTGGAGTGATTAATTACACTTCACCACCTGGCAGTCTGACGGACAAATCTGGGTTTGGCAGATGCCAGGAGAATGCTACCTGCCCTAATAAATAGAGCCAACTGTAAAGTTTGGTGGAGGAGGAATAATGGTCTGGGGCTGTTTTTCATGGTTTGGGCTAGGGACCTTAGTTCTAGTGAAGGGAAATCTTAACTCTACAGCATACAATGACCTCCAAGATGA